>NC_049205.1:53694450-53776167 GCF_013347855.1 Anguilla anguilla
AAAAGGTCGAGAGATGATTCTGTAAATGGAATTTGCATTTGGAGACTATTGCTATTCTCTCTCAACATGAGGACCAAAGTATCAATGCCATAAATACCAATAAGCAGGTCATCATTGGGTGGAAAAATCTGATAAATTTATCAAAGACAAAGCCGGAACTTTGAGTGTGTCAAAATCAACAGTTTGGTATATTGTTAAGAAGGCAAGAATACACCGGTGAGCTGAGCAGTAGCAAACAACCTGGTAGACCACAGATGGCCACTTTAGAAGATGACCCAAGAATACCTTTAAATTGTGAAGGAAAGCTTAATAACTATGTTTAGTCATACAACAACACATCAAAAATAGGTAACTGGCTGACATTTTTGAAAGAATTTGTTGCACATTACTCTACTCAAGTCTGACGGACAATCGTTTGAATCTTTTATTTAATCTTATGATTTATGAACATTAAGAAATGATGAACAGGCTGAGATACTGTGAGAAAAAAACGAGTCTCATTCAGGAATTAAACTGAAATTTCAGCACAGCGGTGAGGAAGTGCCGCACATTTTCAAACACCTTCTTGTTCCTGAGAACATGAGCCGAGGAGACCATCTCTGATGCTTTTCTTTGAGATTAAACAATCGCTTCTTAGGTCCCCTGACGCTCGGTCGACATTTCCTGTAGGTGTGAGCGAGAGAGAGGGAGAGAGAGCGAGAGGGAGAAAAAAAAAACCGAGCGGGTCTACTGAAACTGATAGCTGGCCCTGGAGCGCCCGAATGAAAACAAAACAAATTGACCTCCATTCATATTCCGCTCTTATGGAATAACAAACCAATTAGGGCCGACCATCGACTATAAATATCAAACAATCGCGGACCCCAGATGGAGAGGCTTATCTGTCTTAAAGTCATTATGGTCACATCCTTTCCTTAATCTCTCAATTCCCTCTCATCGCCGCATCATAATTCCGAGTAAGGAGATCGCTTTCAGCATTAGACTCACTGTTTGCCGGTGGGGCTTTATTGCCCTTTTCGTTTCGGGGAGCCAAAATAAATGCCCCCGCTTCCAGATAAAAGAAGAGACCCGATTCAGCTGATTACGTCTTTTTTTTTTTTTCTCTTTTTTTTGCGAGCCGGTCGAAGCTGGAAAGGATAATAAGTTGGAATAGCCAGAATGGCGGCCTTCTTTGGTGGCAACGGACCCATGCCCTGGTGCCCAGCTCCTTTGAAGTGGGGACAGTGTGTTCCACGCTAGATTGGGTGTCGAAAGCGCCCAGCTTTTATAAAAAAAATTTAAAAAAGGGCGGTAACAGGAGACTTCTGGGAGGCTTAAAGTCGCCCCGCCGGAGTTTTGATATCAATTAGATTTGAGGCCACCTAATACAGGGAACCCGCCATGAACATCTGTTCAGGATGAGGAGCCTCCAGCCACCTTACAGCGAGCTTTCCCCACTGCACTGCCGGGCAGAACTTAGCCTTGCGCTTCCAGAGGTGGGCTAACGATTCCATACAGCACTGGATGAGGAGGGCTCCGGTCTCCTAGCTGTTTTAAATCAACATTTTTCCTAAATTTTGACATTTTTCTTAATTTTGATAAATGCAAGTGTAAGTTGGTTTCTGTGACTGCAGGGCTCATCAAACCTTGTCACCATTCCCAAACATAAAAGTAAATGTTGATTGGTTGATTGAATCGAGGCCTTTAAGGCAGGTAGACACATTATTGTGCTGTAAGGGGATTTTGCTGGTACAGGTGACTTAACCAACACCGGGTATAATAAAGTTTTTCCAGTTTGGTCGCCAAGTGTCGCTACCTCACACCACAGTCCTAACTCACAGCTGGGCGCTAATAGGGCTCACTAATGGCGGTAATTAAAAGACACTTCTGTAACACAGATACTTGTGAGAGGAATGATATGTGATAGAGTGCATTAAAGACTTGTCAGCTAGAAATCTGCTTTAACATCTCCACATCGCAAAAAAAAGAAAGAAAACAGCACGAAAACACACAGCTCTTTGCACAAAATGAGTCTGCTGCAAATGGGTCTTTCATGCATGACTATAAAGCAAAACGTAAAATGGCCAGAGAGACCAGAGACTGGAATGGAATTTGTTTTTCAGTGTTAGGTCAGTGTTACATTGCTCGCTTCAGAGGCAAAATAATGAGAACAGAAATTTCTCCCAGTGTGGACAGAAAATTCTGCTTTGTTTCTGTAGCTTGTCAAAACAGAGGAAGTTTTCTCTGATCATACCATGCCAGTGTGAGGTGGTAATACAGCATCACTCACAGCATTTGGTCGTTAAGTTTTGACTCCTTTTGTGTGGCTGTAACGGTGTAGATTAGGTTTTCCAAACTTCCTGAGCACGACACCCACTTAATGAGCAAATACTTTCTCTATGAGCCAGACCTTTAAAATGTAGATTACCATATGTCCAAACATGAAATAAAAGTGTTTTAATGTGTTGGCTTTAGTGGCCAACTTCACCTCAAAATTATGTGTCCCTTTTTCACAGACTACATGACAGCATAGAGTTTGTCCAAAACTGTGACAACAAAAAAACTTCATGATTTTGAGGCAACCTGAATCTTGTTCTAAGAGGTAAGAGTGATTCTCACGAACTACATTATTTGGGAAAGTTAATCAAGAAATAGATAAGACAGTGCATTGTATAGATGACTGTACTGTATGTAGGTTCCATTTCACTATTCTGAGGCAGTGGGGTGGGGGGGGGGGGAGATGTCGTGTGGTATTGTTCTTATTGTTCAGTCATTTTAGGTTGAGTTTAGTCAGACAGAGCCAGATTCTTGCAGAGAGACAAAATAAAAATAGTGAGGTAATCAAAGCAAGTGCATCACTTTGCTTTCACTCTG
Source organism: Anguilla anguilla (assembly GCF_013347855.1). Taxonomy (NCBI): domain Eukaryota; kingdom Metazoa; phylum Chordata; class Actinopteri; order Anguilliformes; family Anguillidae; genus Anguilla; species Anguilla anguilla. The sequence continues at coordinate 53,697,304 of NC_049205.1, forward strand.
GTCTCAGATTTACATGTTTTCCAAAAGACTCTCTCCTCAGATCAGATGTAGTGCGCATCCTTAGACAAAACAGAGCTCACACAGGACAGCATCAGCTGACCAGACACACACTTAAGCTGCACAGACAGAGGCTGTCGGGCACGTGTTCCTCATACTCAGATCAGGAAACTGACAGCCCAGCATTTGTCACTTTGAAAAGGTCCTTTAAGATGTTTAGATATTTGCTGTTGGCGGTGCATGAGGAGGGGGTGGGGTGGGGGTGGACGTCTCGCTGGGTCACCGGGGCCAAAATCGGCCGGTTCATTAATTAACACTGCCCCCCCCCTCTCCACCCCTCCCCCCAACCCTCCCATCCATGAACCGCCTGCAACTGGCATGCAAACAAGTCTGTACCCGTCTCTGATTTCAAAGTCACGTCCTTAGGACCAGCTGTATTCTGAGGGACCTGGTGCATTTTTGAAGATCTAATGCATGGAGGCTTTTGAAATGAAAGCTGTTCAGGCCAAGAAGCGAAGATCGGTCTTGAGCAAAAGGAGAGAAAAAAACCTGGCTTGTTTGATATCCAACAGATGTTCTGCTGGGTTCGCTGTGGTGGCTGACAGTTTTGATATGTGACAGCCTGCGGCCCTGCCAACATTGTGTGTGTGTGTGCCCGTGAGTGAGTGCACGTGTACATGTAATCTTGTGTACCTTACTGGCATCTATGTATAATTGCCGCAAAATATGCTATTGATATTTACATTGATTTGGCCTTCATAAATCTACATTGCTGAATTTGATGACCCTATCACCAAATGAAATATTGTGAGCATACAAATATATATAGTATAAAGGTAAATTAATACAAACAAACAAGGATTATACTTTATACATATTATATTATACGTTATACGTATTATATTATATGCATGTATTATGAACTTACTTCTTGAAACTTATTTATGCAGCCACCCACAGCTACCCTCACCCTGAATTTACATTCTTCTAAAATCCTTTAATCTCGAAGAGCCAGATGTACATGCCCACTAATAAAAAGAGCCCTGTCCACAGGTTCACTAAATCAAAACACCCGTACAATTATTTCCATGTTTACAACAACGTGACCATAATTACATTAGTTCTCATGTTTAAAAAACGAGTATATTTCAAAGCAATTTATTAAAACGAAATATAATGAGAGCACTGGTGAACTGCTAAGAAAATACACGGTAGGGATGTGTCTGCAAGGCGGCGAATGCTGGTGTTTAAAATTGAGAAGTGCTCGTTTACTCCGATGAGCCAGCTGTAGCCAGCCCAGATTAAACGAATAGACGTGCTACTGTGTAAAAGTGTGTTCTGCGGTATGTTTTGGCTTTGGGTACACAGCGAGGGCGCACACAGTCACCTGTCAGCCGCAGAGACACAACCTGCCCTCCTCTCGCCCTGTGGGATTAGGCTCTTCCTTTCGTGAAAGCGGTTGGTTTACGTAGCGCTCGGAAGCAACCGTGTAAAACACGCACAACGCCGGGCCTGGCTTTAATTAGCACCACTCTTCTCAGAAGAGTCGCTCCAGAACAGTGACGTTTGCATCTCTTTCACCCTGCAAAGATGCACAGCTTAACTATAAGATATGTGGGATATACAGACACTGTACATTATATACATCATATTATGTATGTGTATATACAGTATGTGTTATATAAAACAATATAATACTGTATTTGTTTCGTTGGGCTGATTCAGAAGCTACAGTATATTGTAGCTACTAAATTGTAGCTAATCTAAAAAAAAAATTCTATACAAATAAATAGTGTGCTTAGCAAAAGGTAATTGAAGCATCATAATTGTTTCCTTTTAGTGTTGCCATTTGTTTCATCATTAGAAAGTGAGAGTGCAATGTCCCTGCCTTAATTACTGTCATTTCCAGCTCACCCAAAACAACGCGACACCTCAGAAACGTGAAGACAGGCTGCAGGCACGTCAGGACTTCCTTTCTTACGTGTCTGATCACTTCAAAGGGGGCGGGGAGATTAGGTGCCACTCTCAGCGCACAGTTGAGCTGAGGGGCGATATTCAGTGTATGTGATTTGGAGGTGAGCCTCTGATATTCAGCGGGATATGAACTCATGGCTGATATTTGGGGACTCAGAGGGGAAGGCAGGGCATATTCCACAGTGATGGGGGTTTAAGCTCCTGTAGGGAATCCACATCTGCCCTCATCAGGTAAAACAATAACAAACGCTTGAGTGGGCCTCCACTAGACAAACACTCTTCACCAGAGACCCTGTTCCTGATAAGACTAACCCTCCCTCAAGCCTCAAAGACGACCCTTATATCACCACTTCAACACCAATTTCCAGACACCTTCAGAGAAGGAAGATAAAGCCTGGGATGATGTGTCGCTTCATGTTTTCATAAAGAAAGCCGCTCCATATTCGTTGATGGCTGAGAAGCCGTCCAGGAGTAAATTCTCAGAAGCTCATCTGTCATAGAAGAGTAATGGCACATCGTCCCCCGCCACCCGAGATCCGCCCCCCTGCGGTGATTGGAAGGAGAATGACGGCGTGTCGTTCCCCTGGTCCGAGCTCCGCCCCCCTGCGGTGATCACACACTCTGAGCCCCAGGAGCCTCCCGGGAGCTGCGACTTTTCCCGCCATCTGGCCCGGGGACCTCGTCTCCAGCGGAGAGGGAAAACACGTTGGACGGGGAGTGGCCGCTGTGTGGTCCCGCAGTAGTCAGGTATTAGCCTATCAAACCTATTAGGGGTTTGGTGATGTCATAGAGTAGAAAAACAAACAAGCGAATGAACATGGCGGTGAGCAATGGGCCGTTGACTTAGAGGACTCAGGGCCCCGTTGTCTTTACAATCCCTACTCCTGGAGTGTGTGTATGTGTGTACAAGTGTACGTGCACAACGTTGTGGCTGTGTGTGTGTCTGTGAGTGGTGTGTTTGTGTGTGTGTGTGTGTGTGTGTTAGTGCGTCTGTGTGTGGTGTGTTCGTGTGTGTGTGCATCTGTGTGTGGTGTGTTTGTGTGTGTGTGTGTGTGTGCATCTGTGTGTGGTGTGTTTGTGTGTGTATGTACATGTGGTGTGCATCTATACAGTATATTGGCCCATTTGGTGTAATTGACAGGTGAGGATCAGTGCGGGACGGTAATGTGTGGGGTAAGGAGTGATTTATCTGACATCAGCCCAGAGCCAGGTGGCGGCGTTCCCATACAGGATACCGGCGGCACATGACTTTGATCGCACACACCCATCCTACAAATCTGCCCCACCTCCACGCTGCATCCGAGTGTCACCCAGCCTTTTCGGATATGGCAAAGGATGTGCGGTTCCTGTTTGATGGGATGTGAAACGATACCAAAAAATAAATTAAAAAACAACCAAAAAACAAAAATGTTGCATGCAGATCTTAGGAAAGAGTTCAAAATTCACTGCAAAGGAAAGAGGTACAGGTTTTTGTCCCCTCTTGGGTTAATTTTTGCTCACAAAATGGCACAAGAAATGGGAAATTTGAAAGGACCCCCTTATTTAAAAGAGTGCACCAGGCCTTCTGTTGGGGAACACCCAGTGGGGAATGGGGATGGTGAAGGGTGAGACAGAAGGATGGATGCATGTACCATATTTCATCGTTACAGCCCTGTGTGCACGCTCGCATGTCTACGGTGTTGATCCCGGAGTAGTAAATTGGCCTGGCACCCGCGCTAAGCAGGAATTTTCCATCCTTGGCCGTTGACCCAAGATTCCTTGTTTGGGATCATGTTTCTGGCAGATCACAAAGTTGGACGGGGAATAGACGTTCTCGTGAAATGACAGATAACACCAACCTGTGCCGCGGCGCAAAGAGGCCGTCCCGCCCCGTAATAGCCAGAGATAATACATCCCATCTGCTGCAGAGGCGCAGAACATCAGACCATGAAGTTACAGCTCGTCACAGAGAGAACACGCTGGACACTCACGCATGTTACTGACCGTTCAAGAGGCACGGCACAGGAGCCTCATCCTGGCAAGCGGTGATTCAGTCAGGCCAGGCCAGGCCACAGCTCTGGGGGACTGGAGCCGAACCATCGCTAATGTAAAGCTATGGGATGACCCAAGCTTCCCGCCCAAAAAGCCTTGAATCACGGCAGTCTAAGGATATAGATATTTGGACTGAGGGGGCAGGGGAGGTGGAGGAGGCCAGGACACACAGTTTGTCATTTTATTTTCGTGCCCATCACAATTTCACAGAATTTTCCGGGGTGATCAGTTAATCCCTGCAGTTGAATGTTTGTCGGATGGCTAACATGGTCCGGCTGAGTCAGAGCAGTAATAGAGTGCGTTGGTGAGTAACCGTTGGCATGCAGGGGCTCAGAATGGCTGTGTGATCTCATCTCCCTGTTACGGCTTCTTTTGGGGGCCAGGGGGTATATTATGACACAATGGAAAAAACCGGGAAAAAACATGTCATTGTTAACAGATAATGTGGGTTTTGAAAAACACTGATCACTTTAAAAAATTGATTTTCCTTAACTGAAATGGTCATCTCAAAATGAAAACCCTTGGGAATTTTTGCAATGTCTCATCTATAGTTGCCTAGCGCCCATATTCACCGTGTAGAGCATAAAGGATTCATCATCAATGAAAACATTTAAATGAAATAAATTCAGCATTTTCTAAAATGCTAAATTAAAGCTAATTCAAAATGTAAATTCTGATAACTGCTTTACAAAAGCAATATAAAAGAAATGTAATGATGTCTCCCTTTCATCAACAGCAACTGTGACTTAGAGACTTTTGAATTTAGGCACTGCATATTTTCAGGACAGTATCATACCTTGTTAATGAGGGTATTACGTCATGCATACTGGACCGAGTGAGGCTAGCTTTGCGAGGCAGATGTCACTTTTTCCAGTCAAGGGGTCTCGCAGTTAATTGAAAAATAATTCTCCCCTGAATCAGAGCAGCAACATGAGAATGAGCTCCGAATGGAAGCATGTTCTTCGCTCAAACATTTCTCTTCGTCCCTTCCTCAGCTTTCAGATGACACCAGCACTAAAACTCCGCGCTGCCGTCCTCCGGGCCGTAACCGAAAAGGCCACCGTTCGGTAACGGGAGAACAGCGCACGTCCTCGGGAATTCTCGACCGGGGATAAAATGTCAAACAATAAATAAAAGTGAACTCAAGTGCTGATCCGCTGCCAAGACGGTAATCTCCCTCAATGTGCCGCTCGTCGCGTACAAACACAGCTTTCCACTGCTTTCATCAGTTATATACAGATGATCTGCCCTAACTTTCCATGACAACAAATGTGCAGGTTTTATATAAATCAAAAATACATATTTTCATGTAGGGTTATGCAACAACATCTGTTTCTGAACATGAAAAGGTTCTGGCTATATTATAAATCTTTTCTCGAGAGATCGTTCTTTAATGAGAAGATAACCTGTGCACATGACAAGTGCACAGACACAGAACTCACGGAGGCATCTAGGAGTTTAAAAAGAAAATCTCAGAACCAATTGGAATTGCATTCAGTATCACTTTTATCAAATCAAGGCAACTTTCATCAGTTTGAGTCAATGTGCAATGTATCCATCAAAAGCCACCACCCATTGATGCACATCAAAGTTTACAGTGCTTGACTGCACATTCTCGAAGCCACCATTTGTGGGTTCATTCATTATTTAATTCAAACAAGTTTAAGTTGCTTCCATAGTCAATTGTTAATTTTTGTTACTTTCACCCCTCATAGTTCTGAACTCTTTTTAACCATCGAAACTGAGTGACCAATTCAAGCAACTTGAACAAGAGTTTCAATAAAAATGCACTGAATGTCAACACTGAGAAAAGCCGTTAATGTCCACACCAGTCCATTTGATAGCCAGTGCCCCTGCAGAAACCCCATTGTCACCAGACCCCAAGTTACCAGGCGGTGGTGGGCCAGGGTCAGGTAGGGACTGTTTGGAAGAGGTTATTTATGAATGGTGGCCTCTCCCTGGGCCGCAGTTGCCGGGGGTGATGGCCCGGGCCCTGCCCTGCCCTAGGGGACAGGAAGTTGGTCATCAGGTCAAAGGCTTGTGGGAGCAATCAGCAAACAGGTGGGGAGGAAAGGGAGCAGGACCCCAGACTGCCCACACCTGTCCCTGCCGTCAATCAGCCTCTTCGGCCTCTGGTGGGCGGGCTATGGCGACACAGGACCGCGGCTCCTTCAGGTCCACAGGACAAAGCAAAACACCTCTTCAGAACCTTTCCAACGGTTCCTCAATACTTGGACAGTGCAGCATGCTGGTGATCTATACCAGCACCCAGATGGTTTCTTTATTACTGGCTCTGCCTGTGTCTAGTGCGATTGGTGGTCTTGGTCACCCTCGGTTGGGGGGCGGTTCGCGAAAACTGATCCTTGATCTATTTTTAAGTGCGGGGACGCTGCTTAGGGAATATACACTGCTCCCCAGGGAACGGTTTCACATTTCATAGAGCACCCACTATAAAAAAAATGGCACAGAAGATGTTTGCTGTCTTGAACACAATCTATTTTTTTCCAGTTAGGTGTAAACATCAAGTTTTGAGGTTGTGGATTTCTACAGCAAACAGCAAAGCAAGCATTACAAAGCAAAGAAATATCGACCATATTTCTGTAAGTCTTTATAATTATTGTTGAAATATACAAAGAAACGTTGGCTAACAGTGCAGTGTCTAATATGACTCTCTTTATCTGGGCCGCTTTAGCTGTATGTGACACCTTTATGAACCTCATAGGACAGAAAAAGGCTTCAATGATAGTCCGAATGGAGAGGCCACTTCAGGCAGCCTGAAAGGAAGGAGCCTGCGAGAAAGTGTATTGACCATCAGGACTGACCAGGCTGCTGAAGTCTTAATCAGCACACCTCTGGGTGTCAGTACCTCAGCAGACGCCTCTTCATCACTAGATCAGCCCAGTGCTGGGAGAGGGAGCTCACATTGATCTGGGGGGATCTTACTGATGTTCTTCAAGAAGATTCCAAGGTTGTTCACTGGTATGAATTGGCCTGTTTAAAACATAATAAAGGGCAATGAGGATGCATTCATTTGACAAAAATAGTTAAATATTAACATAATAGTTGTATGCCTGGCTTGTTTGTTCCACATTATGTCATTTGAGCAACACCTTAAGGAGTAGTAGTAAATGTACTGTTGATATTGATAGCAATTGATTTGTCATGCACTTATGTATACTATTAATATGATTTTTTAAATCACATATAAGTTAATCATACACAATTTAAAATTCAAGGAATTTGCAATAATCCAGCACACAGATGACAGCAATAGTTTAATTAAATGGATTTATTTGGCTCTTGCTGTCTTTGGCTTCATTACGATTTGAAGGAAGATTCTTTGATCTTTCAGCAATGATTTTAGACTCGCAGTATGACACTGACCACCCTTGTGCATACAGTACACAGCATCCCCATTCTGAAAGCCAGTCCATCTGAGGGCTCTGGTCAGTGCAATGCAATGGTCAGCAATAGCGTGGGCCTGTGCTGCCCCTCACCAATACCCCCCCCCCCCCCTCCCCCCCACCCCCCAATCACTGCCGTAAACATTAAAATAACCAGCGCTAATTCCTCGGGTACAGCCCGAGATTCATTTCCGTGCCACCTGGCAACCATGATGGGCCTAACGTGGTCCTAATGTCCTGTGAACACAACCATCGCGTCCCCAAACAACTGCGCTCCTGTTGAAACAACGAACTTATTGGTTGCTTTCGACAGCCCTCTTAAATTTTCCTTTCTGCTGGTATGCGCAGCCCGTGTGTGAAGCGGTGCATTGTTGTTACAGGAGCGTGGGGAGCGGGGAGGCGATTGGGCTGGTGGTGGGGGTCAATAGGAGTTGAGTTGGGCGTATGAAATCTTGCCTCCTTCAACAGAGGCAAATTATCAGGCCCAGCTGTCGGGTCTGACGAATGTCCCTGGCTCCAGGAAAAGTAAATATCCTCGACGGAGGGCCGGAGGCACGCTCTGCGTTCGGTGCGGACGCACAGTGCTCTTCCACTTCTGAACGAAACAGGAGACTGCAGGAGCTCGGATCTTAAAAATGAATGCATGGACTTCAAAAATAAAGGCCAAAACCTTGTACAGTAGCTGAAGAAAATAAGAGCGCATGCTATCAAATGCTTTTTTCAGTGGCAATAATGTGCTCTTCTGTAGTAGAGATGGATAAAAACCAACTTAAACTAAAAAAAAACTCTGGTCTTCCTTCCCTGCTCTATTAGATATCAGACCGATATGGATTTTCAGTGGTTATATTTCATGGTTTCATCCAAACAGCCCTTTATACTTTGTGAACTGTAGAACATTAATCGTTAAACAACAAAAACAACAAAATATCAAACACCACAGCCGATAATGGCATTCTGTTTTGAGTTCGGTTCTCTAGTATACTGACATTCAGCGTAAGTCAGGGATTCACAAGTTGCCAATTTACCCAGTGAGAAGGTCCCAGTGAGGTGGGCGTTCCTTGTGAAGACCCTCTATGTGCACCAGCCAGGTCCTTAAGACACACAGATGCTGGTAATTGTGCAAAACTCACATTTTAGTCAGCAGGAAGCTCCTCTTTGTCCCATCTGGTTGTCTCTTAGAGTAAAATTATTCTTACCTGCTTTAGCGGAATGGAACACACACACACACACAGACACACAAACACGCACACGCATAGTCATACTTATACTCACACACTTGAACTCTCGCACAGACTCAGACAGTGTTTCCAGAGGGTGCCAGTGCGCAGTGTTGTGGTCAAACCAGCTTTGGCCATCAAAGATTCACAAATCCATCTGCTCTGCAACTGTGCGGCAAGTGATTGGGGAGAGCCTGGGCTGTCGGGACGGCCCGCCGCTCATCAGTACCCCCCCCCCCCCATGCCCCTTCACCCATCGTCTGACACCACAGATACTTGGACAGTAAACAAATACTTTAGGCAGGATATCACACAATCAGGCCTGTCAATGGGCCAAAAACAGAACTTCTCAATCTTGCTTGAATCTGACAAACCAGACAACCATCTAAAAAATGGTCGCCAGTATCGACACAATACATTGAAATGTATGATAAACTTAAATGAAGCAAAACAAGGGTTTTATAATATATTCATTAAATCAACAAAGTTTATAAATCTGTTCTCTTAACTAATTCATGCAGCATAAACTACAGACTTAACTAACATAAAACCTACAAAGAAGGCAGACCCACACACCAGAGAGAGAGAGAGAGAGAGAGAGAGAGAGAGAGAGAGAGAGAGAGAGAAAGCAGTAAAAATGTGAAACTTCCCTCTCTGTGCCTGCAGGGGGCACCATCTCTGCTGTATCCACAGGGATAATGAGTCTGTGTTCTGAAGGCCATGAGGGACTCTGGGTTTCTCTGGTTGCAGGCAGTCAGACTGGCTGGCACCCTGAATGCTGCTTCTTCATCCCGGAGACAGCTGTTGTCTCCGTGACGACACGAGCAGCCAATGGGAAGAGGGGCTGGCGGTGGGGAAGCCAGTTAGGTGGAGCGACCTCGGATTGGGGCTGTGTTACACGGCCAGTTGGCTCCGGACAGTAAACACCATTCCTAGGCCTGCAGTGACTGGGCCAGCTCTGTCCACTCAAACAGACCCACACACAGAGAGAGTATGTTTCCCCACACTGTCAGTTAACAACAAAACCCACACACAACAGCATAAGACACTGATCTTCATTTCTGGTCTGGGCAGCCTGCAAGGTCTGGTGGTTTTTGTTTTTACCTTAATATCAGCAACCAATTCAGACCCAAGAAACCAGGTGAGGTGAGTTAACTGAGTAATGCATTGTTTTAATTGATCAATTAAGTATCAAGTAACAACAAAAACCAGCAGAACCTGCGGCCCTGCCAGGACCAGGAATGAAGATCAGTGGTATAAACACACCCAGTATGTATCACTCAGCCTGTCCACTTGTACACAAGCTTACACACTCCCAGTGTCACCCCGCTGTTTTAACTAAGAATCCCATCATTTTAGGGGATGCCCATTGTGTGGACCCTCACTGTGTGAAGCCTGTGTCCTGCCAGAACTTGATTTCTTAATTTTGCCCTCTCCTTCCCTCAGGTCAGATTTTTTTATACTTCTCAATCATGCATGCATGATTTATGTATTTGTTTATATGCATTTTTCAATCTAAGTATAAAGTTATCATTAGAAACATAATAAATGAATTTATTTCAATGAATTAATTAATAATGAATGAATTGTTTAACCAGTGTTACTTGTTATTTAGTAACACTACAGCCCAAAGGAAACACAAATGACGGGTCTGAATATTAAAGCAAATTCACTGTAAATTTGCAAGGCAATCTCAGGGGGCCAGAAATACAAACTTAAGGAACGATGCTCGTATCCATGGGACTGAGTGGCTCCAGGGCAAAGGCAGCGCCATGGAAACAGGTGGCGTTAATTGGCAGGAGTGTCACTGTGATAAGCACACACAAATAGGCTGCTGACAGGCCATCTTTACTAGGAAATTGCTCTGGTTATAGAAAACCTGTGGCATTTATTACCTGCGTGTACACTGGTCCGGTCGCAGCCAAGGATGCGAGCAGTTGTGCCAGGGCGATGCTGCACGTGCTCACATCGAGGCACTTACGCTGTCTTTCGAGGTACACAGCAACTCGCGACTTCCCCACAGAGGTGAGCAACCTGTCTGTGGTGGATTCAGTACTGTCATCCAGCAGGGAGCTGCATGTGCTTTCTGAGTGTGAGTGCGTGAATTCATGGAGAGGAGACGAGAGGAGCGGGGAGGAATGGAGATGAGATGAAAGGAGCAGAGAGGAGAGAAGAGGACAGGAATCGAGAGGAGAGTTGAGTGTTGCTGGACACAGAGAAAGGTGCTCCCTCCTTCAGTCACACTCAGAGGCCTCTGGGGCCCAAACAATCCAACTCCACCGGCCATGAAGAGCCAGCAGCAGGTGCACCGAAAGAGAGGGGGAGAGGGGGAGAGAAAAACAAGGGAAAGGAGAAAAGAGACAGAGGACAAGAGAGTCAGAAAGAAAGAATGGGTGGAAGCGAGGGAAGAAGGGAGGGACAAATATGGAGAGGGACAGAGAGCAGCTGTAGCTCTGAACCAGGTCAACCCGATGAGGACTGCTTGGAAAGTGACCGACTGCCATCCAGGACAGAGAGAGGAATGACACCAATGCAGGAAGAGGAAGAGAGAGCTTTGAAGGGACGGACGGCGTGTGCTGAGTCCACGCAGGTACAACATGTTCTGTACCGCACGGCCAGGTCACCCTGGTGAAGGAACGCACGCTCCATAAAGCTACTGTCACAGCTTCATAAATAAGACATTGTGAGAGCAGCCTGTCTATTTTCATTGCCATTGTCTCCACCTCAGGGTGCTGTCATCCGGGACCCCGTAACATACTTTATCACACCATACCACTGAAAGGACACGTGTCTAATTCCATGCCTGGAAAACCTTTCTGAATTCTTTGAACCTGTTCTCACACTTGTCTATGTAGGGGAGATCACATCTTTACACATTTTTATATCCATCTGTGGTTGTTATTGATTGTGCCCTTACTCTTTGTTTCCAGCAAAACCCTCTATTTTGTGTAAAATAAAAAGTATGCATCCCAAATAAATAAATAAATAAATAAATAAATAAATAAATAAATAAATAAATAAATAAATAAATAAATAAATATCCCTTTTGATGATCCAGTACTGAACTAGCAGGCAAATATCAAGTTACCTTTGACGGCAGAAAGTGTTTATGTGGAAAAACATCACAGGTTTTTGATTGTGCAAGACCCAGGGTCCTCTCAATAACAGAGCATTTCCCACACTCTCTCAAGCAGGGCCGACTGGCAGTGAGCAGCACTGGGGTTCTGCCAGCATGGCATTGTTTTCAGCTCATTCATTACCAGTTCTCTTACATTTTATCCTAACTACAATGCGCAACTTGGAAGTTTCATGTGCTGCAAGTACGTTTGCTTGATTTACAGAAACAAAATGGTAGTACTGTACAGGACATAGGCTTGTAACAATGGGTACCACACTGTTAACCTTATAAGATGTTAGTACTGTAATAAAAGGCATGTACACCAATTGTTGGGAGTGTTGCTCATGGACAATGAAATTAAAACAACAAAATATACCACTTATACTGCTTGCAGAGTGCTACATTCACCAGGCATATGAAAAAGCAGGGCTGTCTTTTTCAGTTACATCGCATTGCATTAGCAGACACTCTCATCCAGCAAACATAAAATAAGCGCATCCACCAGTCATGTGAGCAACAGTGCCATATCTGGCTAACAACTTGGCCAGACAGCAAGCACACGTGCAACAGTATTAAAGTACTGAATTTAACTTAAGATATGCCAATCATACGAAGATTAATGAAACTAAGCATCTCTAAAAAAAACCACACAGCATGCAACAACAATCTTAAGTAATTACACAACATAAGAAAAGAGTGCTAGGGGATTGGAAAAGGAGTAAAAAACACAGTCTAAAGAGGCAGGTCTTCAGATGTAAGAGTGTGGAAAAGTGGTAGCCTACAGCACAAGAGCGAAATGCTCTTGCTAGAGTTACAAGCCCCAGGAGAGGGGGACACTGGAGACACCCTGGGAGCCTCTCCACAGGCCCACCCTATCCTCCCTGTGCACTATTCTGACCCTGAGCACTGCACTGTCCATGGACCTCACTGCTGTGCACTATTCTGACCCTGAGCACTGCACTGTCCATGGACCTCACTGCTGTGCACTATTCTGACCCTGAGCACTGCACTGTCCATGGACCTCACTGCTGTGCGCTTCCCCACAGTAAACCCATCAATGTCAATTAAGCTCTGCAACTTCAATTTCGGGTCGAGTTTATGGAAGACCCACAGGGAAACGATCTGTCCCGCGAGAGTGAAAGGTGTGGAGCGGGGTGGCCTGACTCCCGGGACTATCGTGACAGCTGTACGGAGCGCACTCCTGCTAGAGCCCATAAATCTCACCGTCACCAGGCCGAGGGTACGGGCAGTGGATATTACGCTTTACCCCAAAATAAAGCCCCCATTTTCTGTTCCTTTAAGAAACCCAAAGACCTTGGAGATTTTGGACAACCACCAAATAATAATAATAATAATAAACAAGGAGCACTTTACACTGTAAAGATGATTTAAGTCAAAGCAACAACCAATAAAGTACAAAAGTGGCATAGGCAGGGATAAAATACCAGTATAGTAACAGATCACTTGGGAAAAATAGACAACAGAAAACAGAAACAGAAGAGAAGCATAAAGCAGGTTACCGGAGATGAGAGTGGACAGATGAGTTTTTAATAGTGTTTTGAGAAGAGAGAGAATAATCCTTCAAAAATTGAAGACATACTGCATGAAAAAATAAAATAATGCAAAATGATTTATTTAAAGTTCAGATACACTGCATTGAATTATTTTATATTTGCAGTTTCAATTTCAAGTTTTTTTTGTTTGTTGTTGAAATACATTCACTCATCTGGTTTTGAAATCCCCCTTTAATTTTGTTTTGCTTTCCCCCTTCACTTCCTCTGGGTCATTGGCTATTCATAAAACTCATCAGCATTTCAGTTGCTTCAATCATGTCCTTGTTGTCATTACCTCTTTCACAGGCCTTAAAACTGTGAGAGTAATTTACTGTCGCTATAATTTAGTTTCCAGTGGGCAGGGTGGGAACACTTCCTAATGTCAGAATCATATGAACCCCAAGCCTTTTATGACATCAGCAACTACAGGCAGAGGGGGAGGGGCAAGTGGGGAGGGGTGGGGTGGGGAAAGTGATTGGCCATGTGACATGACATCAGTGAGAGAGTGCATGACATTTGTCCCCAAACACCTTTTCAGGAAGTGATCCCGAGGTAGATTAAGGGACTTGGGGTTCCTTGTTTGGTCATTTAGCCATCGTCAGCTTAACCTTTGGAACCTCTGGACCAGGAGAAACGCTGATCTGTTTTCAACTGTGGACGGCAGGGTCACTGTTAATATGTTCTCAAGATCCTTCTTCAAAAAGGAGGAAATGGCAACAAAAACAACAAACAAAACAAAATCAAGCAAAGATGCACAAGTACAATCCATGCTAAAGCAAACTGTATAAATGAATACAATAATACTCTAACAAATAGTGTAGTTTTAGGGATGTGTTAAATGGTTCAGGTGTCTTTATCAATGTTGCCATAAGGTTACTAATGTGCATTACTTTGAAGCTTTATGCTTCTGACAATGCCTTCCTCTTTTTAGGAGGGGTGAAATTGGGGAAATCTGCATCATGTGCTGCAAATGGGGTGTAACCTCATCATGTTTAACCTGTTTCAGACAACAGTGAACAAAAAAAGAAAGCAGGGATTTAGCATTTCAGTAAAACAGAACCTCAAACAGCCTGGAGTCTCTGGACTGGATCACAATTGCAGATAATCTGCAATATCCACCCGCCCACCCCCCCCCCCCCCCCACCCCCCCAACACTGCCCCCCACTCCCAGACATCTGTATGTCTGTTAAAGTCAGTGTGTGGGAGTCTCATTACCACTTACTGAGACTATCGGAGCAAATATGTCAGCGCCACCAGGATTTTAAGGCACAGGAGACTAAAACACAGCCCATCCCACTGGCTGCACATCCTGGGTGCCTCAACCATCCAGTAGTATCACACATCCACCATGGACACAGAAAGCCAACATGATATTGTATAGCTCTCACTGTGGAATAATCATACATTCTATGTTCCACAAAATCAAGTATGAAAAATGGAACATGGAACATAAATACCCTTAAATAAAAGCTGAGAATGCACTTTGGACACATGTGATTTGTTTGATTACAAATATAAAATTGTGGAGTACAGAGCCAAATCAAGAAATAAATATGTCTTTGTCACTGTACATGTGTGTATAATGTATTAATAAATATACATGTATAACTACATATAATTTGGAAATGTATAAAAGATGTATATCTAAATATAATTTAGTCAGTCAAACCCCTGACAAACAAACAGTAAAATTTTTATCTACAAAAACAGATATTGCATTTCATAGGCTGGGATGGAAATGCACCTGGTGGCAAGGATAAAGTTGTTGGCACTCCCTGTGGACACCATGCATGACAGCAAGGCAAAAAACTGAAAGAAAAAAAAGGTGGAGGAGGGGGGGGGGGGGGGGGGAGGCGGACACAGCTGATATGAGAGGTGGATGTCCGTGACATTTTCATACCTGTAAAGAAAACCAGCAGGTGTAAGTAATAACATATTGGGTTGTCTGTAAATTCCTCTCCGTTCCTCTCCTCTCCTCTTTTTTCAAATTCTAATTAGCACATGCTGTAGCCTAGTCTTCATGGACACAATGGTGTTACAATAGGGGCAGGTTTTTTTTTGTTGCCTCGGTGAGCTCATCCACACGGCATGTTAAAAAGCTGGAAGCACGTTATACAGGCAGCTGAATAACCTCAGCCCCAGAGATGGTATGTTTTTTCACGCCGTCAACCGCTGTCCCGTAAATCCATGCCTTTAAGTGACCTCTGACAAGCCAGGACCAAGGAGCTCACTGGGGTTACAGTGAGAGGTACGGTTATTGTGCAGTTACCTAATCTGGGGCACAAGCCACTGGGCTTCAAAACTGTGGCAAAGTGGCCAGATTTTTTTTTTTTTACAAAATAACTTTTGCACACAGAAAAATAAACAGGTTTCTATGGCATACTATGCAGGATTTAGGCTTGCTGTGATGCTTTGTTTACAGTCAAATAAGTCTCCTCTTCCAACTTTGACACAGCCCACTTACCTCGAGTATCTTACTTCTGACATTATTTTCTAGGACATTTTATGTGAGCCGCTCCTGTAATATAGAGGGAGAGATTGTGATTGTGGACTGGGGGGTGGGGGGATAGCAATCATAGACCAGGGAGGATGGTTTAGGCCTAGAATGTTACACAAAAAATATTTTCCGGGACGTTTCGACAATTTTCTCATTCGCCAAGACTGCAAAATTGCATCACAAAATTCCCAGGTTTTCCAGGTTTTCCAGGACGTGTGGGAACCCTGGCTGTGCGCTCACTTACTGGATTTCTTCTGAGATGCGTTTAATAAAGCCGATGACAGACACAACTGCAAGTAACCGGCCAGAGATGGACCACCTTTCTCTCTGTGGCGCCCTGAGATTATTTTATTACATTCAAGGGACGTCCAAGACACCAGATCCCCTCCCTGTGCCCTTTGATCTTTAATGAACGATGGGACGATGGATTTCAGAACGCTGCAGCACGCTATAAGACGTCTTGGCAACAGAGTTTTGAAGAGGGTGTCGTAATCTCTCATGAATATGTTTTCATGCTGGTACATGACCCCACAACCAGCTGGTTGCTGACATTGCACCTCTAATTTATCATGGTTTAGTTACGAAGGAAGGAAATAAAAAGGAAATAAAAATCAGGCATATGCACTGCGTTGTTGTGGAGGAAATGCTGCATGCACTGCAAAACAAACAAACAAACCATGGACCTCAGTAGCAAGTGTGTTTCTAGAGATGTAATTTTTTCAAAATAAAAAGGGGAAATATTTTGTATTCAACATTTAAAATGGAACAAGCAGTGTAAAACAAATATAAACAAACATAAGCTCACAGCTATATTTGGGTGTACTATGCGCATATTGAATAAGAAGAACAAATATGAAAATTCACTGCACAACAGGAACAAAATGCAATATTAGGAGGCGATGTCTGTTCATTAGAAAGCTTCCCCCAATGTAGTACTTATTAGCAACATTTACAACTTGAATTTTTTCTGATGAGGTGTCCTGTGACCTAAGATTTGGACCACGGATTGAATGTCACTGATTGATTTTACGCTTAACCTACAGTTTTAAAACAAAAGTTTGTGAACTTTACTAGGAATTTGGGAAGGTTCACTTCTAGATCCTTTTACAAGTGTACTGTATTTATCTATGAAAGTTATTCATTGTATTTTATTGCAATGTTTATCTCTCTATACAGGTATTGTTACTCTTGTATATGCAGTGCTTTTTCTTTTGTAAGTGCTATGAACGAAACGTGTTTTTAATTTTTGGATGTAGAGCAAATTGAGTCGAGATCAACTCGACGGACTGTCTGCAGAAGTTGAAAAGTTTTAATATTCTGCCATTTCAGATCCTGAGGTATTGCTTTTACCAGATGAGCTGCCACTCCTGGGTCTTTATATTTATCACCTTTTCGCCAGCTCATCCCATAAAACTCAGACCTTTTTCACGGTGCAATTACACGGGCAGCGTGCCCCCCACGGTGCCCTGGCTTCCTGGTCAAAGAGTCATTTGTCAGCATTAACATGGATCAGGCAGAAAAACCACCCATCCACGTTAGGTTTAAGCACAGCAGTTGGGTAAATAAAGAGCACGCTCTGGCCTGCATATCGATTACTGTAAGACACAGGGCTACTGTTCTTACCTGAACGTGTAAACATTTAACCCACCAAACAGAAGACATTTAGAAATTATAAAAAGGTATTATATCTCTTGTGTATAGATAGGTATTTGGCAGCTTAAATGAATATGTACAGTACATGTCTTCTTAAAGAAGAGAAGACTGTATGAAATTAAAAGCATAGGTATTGAGCCATATTGTTTGCTCAAAAAAGAGAAAAGTTATTTTGTACTAATAATAATACTTATTTCTCAGAGTAAAATATTGTATTTCACGAGTAATGTTTTCTCCAGTAGTTTGGCATCAGTAGAAAGATACATTTTAGAAAGATGGTATACCTATGATTAAATATGGTGGTGGATCTTTGATGTTATGGGGTGTTAATTGCATCTACTCATCCTGGTGATCTTGTTAAGATAAATGGAATGACATTTTATGTATTACTCTTAAACAACTTCTTTTTCTCTGAGCAGTTGCATTAGTATAAAGCAATATAGTCCCGACCTACCTGTAATGCTTATTTAATGCTGCCTACATTTCTCATGTTTTTCAAGAGTTGTAAATACAAACACACACACACACACACACACACTCACATACACACGCATGTACACACACGCATATACTTCAACCAGGTACCGTACTCTCTTTATTAACGTAACAACATCATATTGCATTCCATTTATGGTAGCTAATACTGTACACAAAATAATTTCCCAACAAGCGATCCTCCAAAAGCCAGGCCTGAAGCCTAAACTGAGAATATTATGACGATCAGCCGACATTTCATCCATTACCCTGGGCTGATCATCAAATCTTCCCTTACATGTGATCTGTTTGACAAACAAATCCCAGAAACAAATTCATTATTCTTATGTCCCTCAGCTAAGCCATGTAATGAGAAATCCTCGCTCAGTTTTTCAACACGGTGCCTGGAAAGGCTTCCCCTCGTCTCAGTCTCGGGGTATCATCAGTGCTCGGCTATTTACCTTCAGATTATGAGGGATTGGCAGCCCTCGTCTCTGTCTGGAGCTCAGTGTATAGTCTGACCCCACCGCCCCGTTTCTGAACCTGCCCTTCAGCACCTCCACCACCAGAGATATTTGTGCTATGTGCAAATGGCCGCTCCCGTTGTTATTTTAGCATATTGCTATTAATCAAACAACTCAATGCAGGGGATGACCTGATCCTTGCGATCGCAAATCCTCCAACCCCCCCCACCCCCCACGCCCCCCAACTGGGTAACATGAATCCAGGTTAACTCACATGTCACCCCCTCACGCCAACTGGATACACACGCTTCCCAAATGACCATGAACTGGTGCAGACTGGTATAGTTTTTCTTTTAGTTTTCCCTGTTCTCCTACCCCAAAGGATCAGTTTACCTGAGTAAAATAAAGACCAGGTATTAAAGTTCTGTGGAGATGTCTTCTGTGCTGTGCTGGAACGGAACAGTAGATCAGTTGTATATCTAGTAAAAAGAATATTACAGAGAAACATAAAAAACTAAAATATTAAAATAAAATCCAATAAAATCGGACTCTTCGGTGTTTTGTTATTCAGACCATCAAAGTCTGAGAGAATGAATAAGTGGACAATCTGAAACTATGAGTGCAGTGTCTCTCAAGCTAACCTGGCCTGCAGTGTTTTGAGGAAACGTTCACCGGCAAGTGGGTTGCAATACCACAGCAGAACCGTTTGCACAATAGCCCTCTGCACTTCCTGCACGAAGACCTCCACCTTCTGGTCATGAGAGTTTGGTCCTTATCACTCTAGAACAGAGTCTGCTGGTTTTTGTTTTTGTTTTCACCTTAAATACCACAATCACTGTAAACCCTAGAAACCAGGTGAGGTGAGTTAACTGCGTAATCAGCTGCTTTAATTGATCAATTAAGTAGCAAGTAACAACGAAACATTTACCGAGGACATATTTATACTACTTTCCTCTCCCTCTGAAGGGAACGTATCTTTTCCACATCTTTGCCAAGTGTTAAAAGAGTCCAGTTTAAAAATGGAGTCCCCCCCCCCCCCCCCCAACCCCCCTCCCCCCCCCCCCCCCCAGACTGGCCCCTCTTTTTAAATGCTGTTTTCATCAACTTCCAGCGAAATCACTCCCCTTACGGCAGGGCATTCCACGATGGGGCAGCTCGGCCGATGACAGCCCAGGAAGATCTTTGGTTTTCTGTTATGAGCAGAAATTACTGCCATTGATAGCTACTGGTTAATTAGTGCATGGACTGTTCAATGTCACGGCTTTCTGAGTGCTGGTGGGGGGCTCTATTGAGACTATGGGTAAAAGGGGTCACTGGCCTACAAATGAGGGTACACTCAATAGAAGCCATATGTGCTGGTGAACGTCGTAATGGGGGCTGAGCCATCCATGGAAGGTATGAGAATTCCCAGTGGAAAAAATGCGACTTTCATAAGCATTTTGCACTGGGGTGTCTCTAACATCAACAACGGCAAGAGTAATAGTGATAAAAGTTATCTGCCAGAGCTGTGTGTAACTGCTTTGTGCACAGTCCACTATATGAACAACACAACTAATAAGAATGTATTCATTGCTCTGCGGCAGGCAAAGGGAACCAGAATATTATTGGGCATAAGCATTGCTGCTAAATTAAGTCCTAGGCTGTAATCATAGAAGTTACATTGCATTACGTTCAAGTAGCAGGGACCATTGTCCAGCTTGACATTGGAAAGAAAATGCAGAAGGGCTTTCCTCTAGGATACAAGGGTAATAGGCACATATTGAGTCAGTTACTGTACTAGACTCAATAGAGTTCTTGGTCAACTAACCTGGTAAACGTATTCAAAATATTCAACATATTCAATGCATTCAGCTATTCTAACTATTCAAAATGCTCTTTGCACCATGCAAAAAGCATCCTATTTTAACAGTATGAGATATTCAGATTCATATGCGGATATACATTTTCAGATGCAGTTCATATTTTGATATATAAATGTATCAAATGGACAATGCCTCAAGTTGGCGATGACCTCTGCTCTGGGGTCACTGAATCGAGAGAAGCACGTGCGTGAATTTTTCACAAGGAGAGTGCAATGGGGCCCAGAGCTGCAGTTTTTTTGGTATGGCGGTGCATTGCTTTCTATTTTTACTGGGCTGCCTGGAATACAACAGCCAGACAGGATTCCGGCACGAGTCTGAGCTGCTCTGCTCCAGCGTGACGACTAAGATGAACTGGCCTCCCAATCGTCACTTGGAAATGGACTGGCCTCCACTGAGGTCTTCATTTTGTATTTCAGTTTTAAACCTGTATTCACATTGCAGAGTGCCGGGTAATTATTTGGTTTTAGAACAGGATATTTTTGACACAATGGTTCCATGGGCCTCTCAGTGACCTGATGTGGTACTCCACATCAGACAGGTAATGCCCACAGGTAATGCTCACCTATTTCTCGACCTATTAATGCTAAGTAATATTACTTTTCAAATTAATGGCAATAAAAACAGAGTTTATCAGTAATTCTATAAATTTGTACGTGAAATTGAAAGAATGCCACAGATTCTCAAAGACATTTCTCTCTCCAATTTAATCTACATCAAAGCAGCCAACTTTTCCAGAGCAGCTCAGTGAAACATTTCTGTGCATCTTCTGCATTCTGTACTTTTAGAAAGAAATGTAGAAAATGTAAACTTGGCGCTCCAGGAAGTGGGGGTAAAAGGGACATGCAATGAGTCTGCTGGATGGCATAGACAAGGGCCCACATGGGGCCTTGCAGTAGTGGTTTTGTATCTGGACTAAGCTGGAAGCTGGTGTTGACTGTGGCAGCCATGATGGGCGATGCATGATGCACAGTAGTATAGCCCGGGGATGGGAGCGTTCCAGTGGGCTGGGATGATAGCATCTCATTGCTTGCCAGCAACCGCCGCTAGCCAGTCGGATGCTTACAACTGCACCTGTTAAGCAGCACGTGAAGGGACTCCCTCTGACTCATGCCTGTGCGAGGCTGAATTACTACCTGCAGTGCGATAAGAAGCGTCTGCTGACATCACGTGCTTCGGGGGGAGAGCACACGCTTGTCTGTGCTTTCCCAAATCGATAGCACAGTTTGCGTCATTGAGCACGATGTCTGGCCATTCAAAATTGGTGAGATGAAGGTGGAAAATCATCTGTGACTAAAGTGACAAACAAACCCCCAGACCTTCTGCATGCCCTCTTTTGCACTAGGGATCTCCCATACTGGTTACTCCAATTATGTTCTGTGTTGACAGGACAGGGGTTCCCCAAACCTGTTACATACCCTGTTCTGTGCTGACAGGACAGGGGATCCCCAAATCTGTTACATACCCTGTTCTGTGCTGATAGGGGATCCCCAAATCTGTTACATACCCTGTTCTGTGGTGACAGGACAGGGGATCCCCAAATCTGTTACATACCCTGTTCTGTGCGGAGATGACTGGGGATCCCCCAGACCTGTTACATACCCTGTTCTGTGCTGATAGGACAAGGGATCCCCAAACTTGTTACATACCCTGTTCTGTGCTGACAGGACAGGGGATCCCCAAATCTGTTACATACCCTGTTCTGTGCTGATAGGGGATCCCCAAATCTGTTACATACCCTGTTCCGTGCTGACAGGACAGGGGAGTCTCCAAACCTGCAGGACTGGGCAGGATAAAAAAGAACGCGGACCTGTTTGTCCGGCAGTGCACCGGAGGGTCCCTGCGAGTGAATGAAAAGCAGATTTCAAGCAGGACGGGTGTGAAAAGCGAAGGGCCGCGAGCGCAGCTCGGCAGAAAATAGCCGCGTGTAACACTAATCCCCAGGACACGGCCGAAAAATCTCTGCTATGAGTGTGTCTTACCAGCGGAGCACACCATCGCCCAGATTCCTGCTAAGAATAGCCCCCACGCAGGCCAAAGGACAGAGAGGATATCCAGTAAAGCGGTGATTCATGGGACCAATCGGCTGGCTGAGGGGCTGCAGATCACTATTAAGTTCTGATGATTCAATTCTTCAGTTACTGGTTGCCCCATCCCAATGCTACTGATCATGGTCGACATTTGCTAATAGCATTTTCAGATGTGTCCAGGTGGCAGTTGACTGCACAACACTCTACTTCAGTATCTGTATTATTCATTTACGTTAGTGATCAGTACGACTCTTCCACTACTGTTTAATAGTGATCTAAAAGCATTTATTGGGCTCTAATTTAATGATTTAATTTATTGGCCAGATCTAATTTAATGATGCCTGATTCTTTGGAACACAGCTACAAAGAGAAAAATGACCAAAGATTTTACAATATATTACATAGCCAAACTGAAGGTACCATACAATACAATAAGTTTCCTCCTCACTGCCTCAGTTTCCTTGCCTGCATCATCCAGTGCAGTGCATAAGTACTTGGACAGTGATACAAGTTGTTTTAGCTCTCTGCTCCAGAACATAGGTTTTGAAATTAAACGATGAATGTAAGGGTGTACTACTGTTATCTTAACATTTGAGGTCATTTATATCTGTGTATGAATTACAGTTCATTTTCCAAGACCAAATGTAATTGTAAAATTGGCTGCTAAGCTGTTTTTTTGGCCAACTGTGTGACTTTACATCATTAGGTCAGGCACAAGAAAGCTAACAGATGGGCTAGAGTTGGTTCTAGGTGTGACATCTGCATTTTCAGTCGATTGATGATGACTCTCAACATGAGAACCAAAGAAGTGTCAAAAACAGAATGAATCAATCAGAGACTAAATCAAACTCAACTGTTTGACACAATGTCAAGAAGCAAGAACGCAATGGTGAGCTCATCAATTGCAAACAACCTAGCACCTGGGACAACCTGGAATACCATAGAGGCCCACTGTAGTGGATGACCAAAGAATACTTTCAGAAGTGAAGAAAAACTGTTCTTGTGTCTGTGAAACATGAAAGAGGTAGTGTTATTGTTTTGGGCATGCCTGGCTATAACTGGAGCTGGCTCATTTGTCTTTATTGATGATGTGACTGCTAAAAGGAGCAACAGGATGAATTCTGAAGTGTACAGAAATAGCTTTGATTCAACCAAATGCCTCATCGGACAGTGCTTCACCTTGCAGCAGGACAATGACCATAAACATACTGCAAAAGCAATCAAGGGGTTTTCAAGACCAAAAGAGGAATGCTCTTGACTTGCAAAGTAAATCACCCACCATGAATCCAAGTGACAAGACTGAAGGAAAAAAGCCCCCTAAACAAACTGGAACTGTAGAAGGTCACAAGACAGGCCTGGCAGGGAAGATATCTAGCATCTGGTGATGTAATGGGTTTCAGGATTTCAAGCAGTCATTGAATGCAAGGGATTTGCAACCAAGTATTAAATATGAAAACTTTAGTTAAGATTAAATAAAGTCTAATTATGCTCTCTCAATGGGCAACCCTATATCATCTTTGCATTGGTGTGGGCAAGAAAAAATTATGGTAGATTGTTGTTTCAGTAAAAGGAACAGGAGATGAAGAAATGTATTTTTGCTCATGTAAGCTTGAGCAATACTTGGCACATGGCACTTCTGTTCCACATCTGGCTCTCTAAATCTAGGCTTCATCTCCCCTTGCAGCTGAATAGCCACACAAACCCTTGAATTCGCGGCAGTATTTATTTCCTGTTATAAAATTCAATGCCACACAAAGTGCAAAACACACAAAAAAACAAACTGCAACCATCTCCGTTCTCCTCTTCAACAAAAACATTGGACTTCTATGAAGAATATGGAGACATAGCTCTAGTATTTAGTGATAGAGCGGACTTCTATAAGCAGTGTATTTTCTATAAGTACAGATACAGTCTTGCGTTCCGTGATACGGTGGACTTATCCCGTAAAGGCATCAGAGACAGGAAGAATGTCGGGGAGGGAAAAGCTCCACGTCGCAGGCTGTTGACAGAGGGAGATGGTGGCTGTGGGACGCGGCACAGCGTGAGGAGGAGTCAAACGAAGGGCAGAGGACGGAGGAGCTGGAGCTGGCTGCGGTCCGCTGGTAACCCAACCTGCCGCGCAGTTGGAGCGCTGCAGCGTGATAATTGGGGAATTACAGCTGTTAGTCACACAAAATACATTACAGTTTTTGGGTCAGGAAACCCAGGGTCGCGGCACAGGAAGCAAACTTGTAATTTAGAGGCTGCGAGTGCCAAATTCAGACCCCTTTTCTTGCACTGAGGGAAACACTCCACCTGTCGACAGTGCCAGTGCCAATGAAGACTAAACACAATCAAAAGCTAATTAATATCAATTAATTTCCCCTTTCCGTTGTGCAGTGTTCGCCTTCGAAAGAAGATTAATTCGCAGAAAGCTCTGCATTGCTTCATAGTTTAAAAATGCTTTAAATGTGCGCACAACCTTTATCCTGTGCTCCTTAGCCCAGTGGTGGGGAAAACAGAATCACAGTATAGCACCAGATTGAAATGGTCAATCTCACAAGCTCTCAATTAAACCTAATTGTGCCTCAAGAAAAGCCTGTGTGGTCAAATTGCAAAGTCACGCCTCATATTGGACACAGTAATACGATAAGCCCACCTCTGAGTAAGTATTAACATTGATATGGAGTTTTAACTATGATTTATTATAACTGTCTAAATGCAACTCAATACATTTCAAGCACATACATTTTAAAACTTAGGACTACATTTCAACCACACTGATGCAACCAGGTTTGCTCTTTAGAAACTTGAGGATCCTATTATTCCAACTTATGTGATACCATTTTCTTTTTATGAAACACTCACAAAATCAAACACTGCCCTTAGCAAAAATATTCATATCAAGCAATGACTTCATACCAGCAATAACTACATGCTATCTAACACTCATTTTTCAAATATGCAAGCCGTCTTTAAAATCCTCTCTGATATGCAGCGCACATGTAAAAATTAAAAGGCAAGATAATACTAACTGACAGATGTTATGACCTGATTATTAGAAGTAGATAATCAGAGAGATGTTCTTGTGTGCTGTTATTCAGTCTTGGGCTAATTACATGAGGTAACCACCTGTACTCATCCAAAGCACTATTCACAATACAGCAGACATGGCCAAGTATTACCTGTCCCTTTTCTTGAAAAAGAAACAACCATCCAATGAGCATAATTACACTTCTGTGGGGTTTCACTGTAATCAGGGGCATAGGTACATTGATGTTTTGCTTCCAAGCAATTTTTTTAACCATGATTTCTAAATTTCCAAAAAATATGCATGATGCCTTACCAAAGCTGGGGAAAAGGCAATAAGAAAAAAAGCAAAAATAAATAAATAAAAAGATTTATTTGTTGATATATACTGGTCAAGCTCCCATAGGAAAGTGAAGCTGAGTGAAGAAGCAGGCTTGGCTAACAGGAGCAGTGTGTGGGGAGGGTACCCTGTTCATCTGGAATCCACATCACCTGTGCCCCCCTGCTGGGGCTGGCCTGAGTGGGGACAGTTTAACATGATTAAGACCACTGTGAGAACCGCATGTCACAACATGCCCGCAATACTCCACCCAATACACACTCTCACACACACACTCACACACACTCACGCGCACACACACACACACGCACACACTCTCACACACACGCTCACACACACACACACACACGCACACACACTCACACACACAAACACACACACACACACACGCACACACACACAGACACACACACACACACACACACACACAATCCCACTCCTCAACACTCCACCCAATAGTCTCTCTCTCCCGCTTACACACACACACACACACACACATAGTTCCACTCCTCAATACTCCACCCAATACAAACTCTCTCTCTCACACACACACACACACACACAATCCCACTCCTCAACACTCCACCCAATACTCTCTCTCTCTCACACACACACAAACAATCCCACTCATCAACACTTCA
This sequence comes from Anguilla anguilla, assembly GCF_013347855.1. Classification (NCBI taxonomy): domain Eukaryota; kingdom Metazoa; phylum Chordata; class Actinopteri; order Anguilliformes; family Anguillidae; genus Anguilla; species Anguilla anguilla. The sequence continues at coordinate 53,723,565 of NC_049205.1, forward strand.
CCCAAAACACACTCTCTCCCTCTCAGACACACACACACACTTGCACATGCCCACTCCTCAATGGTCCACCCAATACGCTCTCTCTCCCTCTCTCTCTCTCTCACACACACACATACAATCCCACTCCTCAATACTCCACTCAATACTCTCTCTTTTATCTATCCTTATAATGATGTTATGAAAGATAGATAGTGTTGCATGCACATACATAGTGAAATATGCATTACATTACAAAATGCAGCCTGTCTTACCCGTGAGAACTAATAAAAGCACTCAGGACAGAATAGTTGATCCCAAGTAAACTAAAATAGCGAGACTGCATAAAAACCTAATGCGAATAGCCTGGTTTTTCTCCAGTGAAACACAATCCATCCACCGTATCACGAACAGACGGAAATGGAATTAAAGCTTTGGTTCCGTTTTTTTCTCCCATTAAACACAGGCAGAGGAGGAAATAAACAGAGGTGTTTGTGGGAATCTCTCAGGAGACGGGAGGGGTTGTAAAGTATTTGAGCTGCCCGGGGAAAATCCCACCAACACTCACAACCCGACACCCAGAGACCCCTTTGCTTGAGCCCACTCAGGCCAGGCCCTCAAATACATTTTTTTTGTCCAAGGTTTATTATTTTCATTGAACTGACTTTTGTGGGTGAAACAAACAGCTGGTTCCTGTGGAAGCAATGAATTAGCGAAGGCCTTAGAGAACCATTGAGAGGCACCAGCCAATCAGAGGCCTCGCTGGAAAATCTAAATATACCTGGGTATGGGTACAATTATTCACAGACACTCAAATTCCCTCCGAGCTGGGGCACTACCAAATTACTAAGCCCCTTAGGTGCAGTGAACACACAATACTGCTGCCCAATGTTAAATATGATACTTGATGAATGCCACTGCCGTGTTTACATGGAACGGTAAGGCAATCTGGTGCAGGAAAATGCTCTTTTAAAATAAGCCCCAGTGATATGGTGCTCTATATTCACCTGTGGTGTGAATCTTCCACATAAATGCTTACATTCATTTCTGATATCTGTTTTTTTCCCTGTATGTTTGCAAAGGCTCTCTTGTGGAACTCAAATAAATAGCAGTCAGATCCACTTTTTGGTTGGTCTTATGCACACATCAACGCTCTCAGACAAAATATTTATATATTTCCACTCCCCCCAAATCTCTCCCAACCTTTGACCCAATTTGGAATCATCAGTTCCACTGAGGTGGCTGGAATGCATGCACTTCAGAAATATACTCAATTGCAAACCAATGACAGCTGGACAGTATGATGGCACACAGTGTTGTGCTGTCAGTAGCTACCTTTTTTATTAGAATGCCACAACAAATATACTGTACATTGGAATGCTAAAAACAGCCTCTTTTACTTGTGCACAAAACATGCACCAACATGTCTTCACATCAAACAAGCACGGTGATCAGCTTCTCATACACATTGGCCTGCCCATTGCAATGTTACAGTACACAGAAACTGGTTTATGGGATTTAGTTCATCATTAAATTACAGTGAATAGTGTGAGTAAGCAACACAAAATGACAGATGTACTAGCCTTCTGTGATGAGTACTGCATCGGTATATATTTGGCACTGTTAATGTCCAGCGTGAATGAAATTCCGTTTGTAAGCTCACAGACTGTGTGTTGGCGTGGGTAGCAATGAGAGGCATCACAGTGAAGCACTGCTGCTCACAGCTAAAAAAGCTTTTCAGTAAGAGGTAGAATACATATAGAACCACCTGAGCCAATACATGTAAATTTCATATTTTCTATGGTAAGGGTCCCATCCTGTTGTGCAAATGGTGCCACATAGCTGGACGAAGCCTAAAAGAAACCCTAAATGAGGTGCGATAAAGGCAGCGCTGACAGTTGGCGCTACAGGCTGGGCCTGGGGGGCGAAGGAGACCCCCTCCGGAGCGCTGCGGCCCCCAGCCCCGTTGCGTCTGTCATCGTCGGGGCCTGATTGTCCCGGCCCGCGCTTTGTTCGCCCAGAGTGGGCATGCTTTGTTTTACGAGGTCGGTGCCAATAAACCACCTGGCGCGGTGCCCGCGGTAAGTGCCGTGCAGGCAGGACGGCGCCTCCGATACTTAAAACAATATTTAATGTTTTACATCACTGGGGGACCGTGGATTATTCGCCGGAGTTCCTCTAAATCCGGGGAGCAGGAAGGAGCCCAGCATGTGGTTTTCCAATACCGCGCCAGAGAGAGCGATCCTGGGGATTACGCCCAGCGATAAAGGGGCTGGGTGGCGGTGACCCCAACACCTGATGCTCTCTGGAAATGAGCAGCGTGAACCCACAGCACTCTGTTAGCGTCGGATATCTGATAAAACTGGGGATGAAAGATGTGAAAGACGTTTCTATTAATTTTCATCTTTAAAAAGGTTTTTGAAAGTGATATTATTGCTCAGTGAAAGCCATGGCAATGGCACTAATGAGGGTCTCATGCATGCTGTTTTGAAAGAAAAGGAAATGACACGGACCAAATGGAGCCTGTCATGAGGAAGGCCTTTTTGCTTGTTCCAGAAAAGAATCTCACATCCTTAAAAAAAAAAAAACAACTTTTAAAATATTAAATAAAAAACCGTAAAGTCATAATAACAAATGGTACAGTGCTAAGCACAGTTTTTTAATAGGGCCTATGACCCCTGGATATAACTTCATGTTTTCCCGCAACATAACGATAATCACATTTTTCCCCCCTTTTTTACGAAAAGGTTAAATCATTTTGTTTTAAGAAAACAATGGTAGATCTTTCAATTTACAATGCCATGCCAATTCTGTTAATGCAGCACATTTGCTTTTATGTGCCAGCATCATTTCAAACTACCGTTCCTGAGAAGGCCGTGTGTAATTGTGACCAGTCGGGGGAGATTTGGCAGGCCGGTCAGGTGATGACAGGGATATACCCCATGATGCAGCTCATGCACGCCAACCTTTTTCACTCAAATACGCTGCTGTGAAGCTCAAAGTTTTTATGTGGGAAACTGAACATTTGGACGCGATTCGGTTCAGTGACAAAGTCGGGATCTTTGCCCATTTCTCCATTTTTTCCCCCTAGAACCTTACATCACCGGTATCTGATTTGAGCCGGCTGTTTCTCTAATAGACTCTGAAATTCCTCAAAAAGAGCTTTATACTCCAGGGATTTCCTAACCTTGTTCGACCATGACCCAGCTGAAGAGCAAACACATTTCCGAATCTAATCGCAGACAACTGTGTTCAGGTAAGGAAATACAATGTTTTAACGGACATCAAAACAACCGAATGCACATCGCAACTAGCGCAGTGCTTGTAACAAGTGCATTGCTAATTTAAATTTGGAACATGTGTCTCACGACCATTCTCAAACGCTCTCACCACTGGGTCCTGTCCCACTGTTCCACTGATTCATGTTTTAAATTCAGTTGGACCGTGTAACTTTCATGCAGCTCGGAGACTGGCCGAGTAGAATATATAGGAATGTAAACAGAACATGCTAACACTTGAGGAAGAGAGGGTATAAAATCACGGAGCCCCTGTCTTGAAAAATAATCAGCAGTTGAATTGGAATGCACTTGTCTTCATAACCCGAAGAAATTGAGGTGTATCCTGCAAATGCACAAAACCCCATGCTCAAGTTTCACAAGGATTTGTGCGGTCGGAATTGACAGGGAGACTTTATTGCACTGCTAGCTATAAACACAGAGGCTGTCTTTTTTCTCTTTCCAACAATACGTGCCTTTGGCTGACTTTATCACGGCCACGCTTGAAACTGAATTTAGTAAATCTGGAAAATTTAAACAACACATTATTTCATGTATTGAGGCGAGACATCTCAAGCACTCAATGTAAAATGTCTGATGAGTTGAAATGTTGTAAATTATAATATGTGCCTATGTTCGTGCCATAGAACAGTAGTTCAAACCTTAATCTGTATATATCATACAACAATTACCCACCATAAGCACAACTGTATTATCAAAGCTTAGCCTAGGGGCCAAAGAGGCTGTATCATGTATTACAGTACATGCATAAAAATAAGGGATAAATATCACTGCCTGCATATGTCTATGATGACTAGGTTTGGGTTTCACAATATAAAAATTGTGAAATTTCATAATTTACATAAATTACTTTTTCTTGTGTCCATGATTTCACAAAAATATGGCAAAGCATTAACATCCTCTGGGAACAGCACAGTGGCAGTCATTCTGTGGGGTAGCCACTTTACATGGCAGAGTAAGATGTTTTAAGTGTACACTTCAAATTTACCTTTATTCAATACATTATGCTGTCAGTATGCATCAGACAAAAGCAGTACCACAGAAACAAACAGCACAAAATATATTTATCTCATTGAGTATCATTCATTATAGGTTAGGAGAAAGACACAGGTTGTTCTTCAAGTCTTATGTCATCAGCAGAGTTTGACTAATGGGGATTTGGCACTTAGTGTGACATTTGAAATTTATGTGTGAAATTTGTTGATATGTTCTTAATGTCCCCTTCATCACCCGATAGACATGGATGCTAGAGATAGCTCAACAAGCATTTCGATTCAGATCGATTCTCCTGTAATGCAGACATTTGCAATGTCCTCTCCCTGCCTCATTAAAGAATTGAATTGCCTCTTTCTCCTCTGATGCCTGATTAATGATTTACCAAATTGTCTGTAAGGGAGCCTCCCCAAAGTTGGTAAGGCCCCCCACTTACCGCTAACTGGCTGGCATAGGCTCACACAGAGAAAGAATTCCACCCATGAGCTACAGATTGCTACATCAAATGGGAACCTTCTTGTTTTGTTGATATTTACCGGCATCTAAAACAAGCCTGGTTACTTTAGCCATTTGTACACAACAAAAATGTAGCTAAATAGACCACCAGGAGAGGGGGGTAGGGGGAGGAGCTTTGTTTACCACCCATGAAACAGACATTTTGCATGCCTACCAGTGCCCCAAACTTTAACCACCTGAGCCAAATTTAGCTCAGCCAGAGTGTCCCCTGCATCACGTTCACACCTGCTGCACCCCTAATCCCCCAGAGACACCCCGCTTCTGCGGGTTCGGACAGTTTAACGCCCCGTCTAACCCGCTCGCGCATCTGCGTGGGTGTCCTGCTCGCCTCCGCCAGAGACTCCGTGTGACACTGGCAGTTTAAAGGCCACTGTTTGCAAAAAATATTGCATCACTGTGATCACAGAAAAGACCACAGCACTGGCCCCATACCGTTGTTCTGTGACCACAGCGTCCTGCCCTGCAGTCCCTTACGTTTCACTGATTAATCTCAGGATGATTCAAGACCAGTGCTACGCTCTGTGATCTACTGTTTGTAAAAACAGTGATTTATCTGTTTAAAAGCTTTTATCACAGTACTGTCCTTCAACTTGTAATAGGTTTGAGGCAATGTCTTTTTGTTTTACAATTTGCCTTTTAACCCAGAAAGTTACTGCCTCACATCAAATAAGCTCCTGACTCCACACATACCAGCACTTAGCATCTGTGTTGCTCGAACATTCCCATTTTTACTACTAATTAATAGTGCGATCTCGGAATAACACTAAGATGTAATTTCATTAATTGCTTTGAAAAAAAATAACTAAAATCACTCCAGAGAAATGGATGCTCCGACAGAGTTAAAACAGATGGTGGAAAAAGCCGAATAAACCCTGTGAGACAATTACGTTAAAAAAAAAACGCCTTAATAGTTTGGTGCAGAAAACAACGCGGTGCATAATGGAGATGAATGGAGAGCGGTGAACGCTGAGCGGTGTGAGCCGAGGTTCAGCGTAATTACGCCCAGGGAAAAGGTCACTGCGCAGCCCGGGAAGCGCCGTATCCCTGGGTTATGAGGGGAGGCCCCCGATTACTCCTCCATTTGGGCTCTCGGTAATGTCCGCTCCGGGTGTGCGGCCTAGCCGGACTGCGCTGGGGGATGGGTGGGGGGAGACCACACAGGAAGCCCAATTACACTCTCTGGTTTTTCCCCCGTTGTGTGTGTAACCCGGGGTGTAATAAAGCTCGTGAGGATCTCTCTCGCTCGTTTTTGAAGGTGAGGGTCGGATCCGTGAGGGCAGAGAGCAAACGTACACGCATGCAAAAAGGGGAATGCTCCAGCTTTGTACTGCAATGTAATGGTTGTGACAGAGAGTAATCTCTCGACTGTCCATCCATAACTATGCACTTTGCACATTGCCAAAGAGGGAACCCTTTGTCTCTTTGGAGGAAGAGAATTCGTAGTATGGCTAGCACAGAAACAGGAGCAAAACAAATCAGTGGGAATCAAACTTTGGTTGCTCTCTAGAAGACATGCTACAGGCAGGTGAAATGAACATGAACATGAAATATGGTAAAATGCCTAACAAACAGTGCTACTGTCCTAATTCAACACAGCTCTCTTTTATCAGAAGGGAAGAAGAGAGGATGAGCCCTTCACAACTCATGGGCTTATCAAAAAGATCCACCTTTCCCCTTATGATATGACATTTATTAGAAATGAACTGAGCTGGGGTCTCTGTCAGTGTTTGTGCTCTGAGGTCTGAGGGCAGAAGTCGTGTTCAGTGTTAGCGGACTGGGGTCAAATTTGATTTTAGTGATGGTTGTTTCTGCCGGACTCTGGGTGGGCTGTCGGGTGGAGTGCCCCCGTGTTTGTGTTGTCTTAGGGGCTCCTCTTAAAAGTGTATGTCGGGGGGTAAGGGTGGGGCCTCTCCAAGCCCCCCCACCCCCAACAGACCGAACCTCGCTGTCAGGAGAGGAATGGCCCCCTCTGATCTACTGCCGGGCCTTGGTTACTCAGGTGGAGGGTTTTGGGGACGGGGAGGGGGTGGGGGGCTGGATCACAGAAATCCCATGGTGCTCCAGAGCAACCACCAACCACTGAGAGAGAGGCGCTTAAGTAGTGTTTGGTTTCCTCGGCGTATCTCATAGAATTACATTGGCCTTTAAATGGCTGGATGTCTCCCTCCAGACCCCTTCCCCTGTCCTCATTGCCCTCCACCCCTGAAGGGGTCTTCCTGTGTTGCCCTGGCCTCTTCACGGGGTTGTCTGCTATCCTGTGACACACTGCGGGGATCGCGTTGCAAACACAACACAGGGGCACCTGCTACCTGCTTGTTCTCAGCTCCTGCATGACCAAATCCTGCATGACCAAACCAACACCAGTAGCCGATCTGGGCATTGCGTGTGTGTGTGTTTGCATGTGTGTGTGTGTGTGTGTGTGTGCACGTGCGTGTGCATGTGTGTGTGAGTATGTGTATGTGCATGTGTATGTGTGTGTGTGTATGTATAAGGTGCAGGTATGCATATTAGTGTTTATGAGGGCATGCTTGAATGCTTTCTATGTGTGTGCACTTTTCTGAAAAGGTGTGTTTACACAGGTTTGCGTGCATGCATGAGTATGTGAGAGCGATTGTGAGGTCTGTGTGCATGAAGAGACAGTCTGTGTGTTTAATAGGTGCATGCATGTGTGTGTTCACATGTATATGTGTGTGAATATGCACATGTTTGTGCAAGCGTATGTGGCTGTGTGTACAGTGTGTGTATGATAACCTGTTTTATTAGCATCGCCTCATCAGCTGAGTGTGGGAAGGCAATAGCAATCAAACTATTGCTCTGCAGCTGCATGGCAGGAACCACAGCAGATGGAATAATGGAATAAGCATTTTTACAAAAAGCCAGTGAATAAAGCCAGAATATGTTTTATGGTAATATTTTAATTATGATAAGGCTAATTTTATGTGATCCCAGCACTTTAGGTGAATTTGATAACTCCTCCCTTTCCTTTCCCACTGTAGAGCTGGAACCAGGCTGGCTCATTATACCCCTTTCCCACTGTAGAGCTGGAACCAGGCTGGCTCATTATACCCCTTTCCCACAGTAGAGCTGGAACCAGGCTGGCTCATTATATCATTTCTCTGTCTTCTGGATAGCTGATTTTCATTTCACATTCTGAGGATTGAATTGGTTTAGTAAGCCACATTGATACATTTTCCATTGTATGATGAAGGCTCGTTGGCTGGCTAGTCAAAATTAACCAATCAATGATCTCTTGTCATCAGTGCATTCAGTGTAGGCCTGCTCAAGATTTGAGCAGTGTTTATACCTAAGCAAAGAGAACTGCAGAGTTTTCCACACAATGAAAGTTCAGCGTAAAGAAATATGAGATATAGCAGATGAATTGTGTGTGCTTGAAGAAAAATAATTTGGAAATGTATTCACTAAGTAATGCAGCGGTGTAATACAGGGGTGGAAAAACACACATTGCTAGTGATCATGACTCCGCTCACTTTCACAGGCATCAAGTTTATTTATCACTGTTTACAGAATTCGAAACAGAAGTGAAACCCCATCCACCGAAAAATCCTGCTGATATCGACACTGGGGCCTCAGAGCTCAGCTCACAGGCATTCACACCTCAGACCTGCAGGAGAGACATCTCCTCTGTCTGAGATGCTCGCGCCAGAAACATGACTATGGAACATTTCATCAAAGGGAGGGTTCTAATGTCCTTCCCCCCGCTCGGCGCTTGGCAGCACGCACGGTTCACCCTTCATCGCCGGCTCTTTTCTGCAGCCAATCAGTCGGCAGCAAACAAAGAGGGAAAACAACTAAATATAAACCGGTTGCTAATCCTTTTTGTATGGAGCTCGGGCAGACAGTGACGCTTCGAGCGATGGTTGATTCATTTCTGCCGCATAACACGGCAAATTGCATTAGACGCTGAAATAAGGCGGACTATATTTGTCTGCTTTTAATGAGGAATGAAGAGCGAGCTTAACAGTGGCGTAGTTTTTTTGATTACGGAGTCTGGAAGAAAGGCATTGTGGGCTGTTACTAGTTACTACTTTGCACACACGTTTTTATCGGTCAGTGTCAGCATTTTTAAGAGTTTATTTATTTGATAAAAAGGTGTATCTAAACTGTCAGAAGTACAACAGCCCCTCTCACAGATCTACTAAACTGTCATGAAATGCCGGAGAGCAGCCATCCAAACGTGACACAGCTATAAAACTGCACACAACGGCAGCCAACTCCGGAACAGAAGGCCTGGGTGTGGCGTCAGGTACCTGCAAGTGAAACGGGAAGGTCCGCAAAGCGAGCCCTCGGCCGTTCTGATCATTAATTGTATTTTCCCTGCTCCGTCCTCCCTGTCCTCAGCACAATTAGCAGAACTCAGATCTGGGTTCGAGGTCTGTTGATGACATTACAGAGCATCCTCATTAGACAGCTGTCGGCCTCGAGGGAGGGGGGCGGGGGGCTGGTAGGGGGGGGAGGGGGGGGGGGGAGCGGGAGTCCGCTGATACGTTTCCCAGCTGTGCCGTCAACCGCAGGCGGCCTTCTTAGTATCGTCATTAAACAGGACCTGTCACTGCAGGACAACTTTCATCATTCAGCTTTAACCCAAAACACCGCTCCTGCAAGGGAAAGGGCTACAGACAAATAAAAATAACAAAGATTAAAGAATCTCACGGGAGGGGTAGCAGGGTCTTTTTTTAATCAGGTGAGTTTACTGCTTCACACATGTATAAACGGGGGATGTCAGCTCTTAATGCATGTTTCTCCTCTCTTTTTATCCACTCTGCCTGTTTCCTGCTCTCTGCGCTTTTAGTTTCAGTTTTCAAAGGAGTTCAATTTAGAGTTTTCAACCCACACTTAGCAGACTCCGCACCCTCGCAGTTTCAGCGAAAAAACTAAAGGCCGCTCTGACCAGCAGATGTCTTTTGCTTTAATCTCTCCCGAATACGATCGGATTTCACACTCCAGAACGAGCGGACATCGCCAAAGCGCTTCGCAGTGGCGTGCCTACGGTCGGCGGCGCACCGCTCAACCGCTGCGCAGCCTCATGTGCGGCAGAGAGGAGTAGCGTACCCGCGGCATCAGTGAGGCATCGCGATCGCACGACGTTACAGGGAGTGAATACAGGGCTCCCAGTACATCCACACAAAGTTAGCACAGGGGCACAAATCACCATTTTAACTGCCAGCACGCACCGAATCTGTGCCACAACGTGACCATGGGTATTTCCTAACTGAGAAAAAAAATTCATAAGCTTTTTACAAAAATGTTCCATTTTATTGTTTATTGAAAATGTTCCGTATGAGAATACATTTCATCTTTGGGGCCTTCACCAGTGTCACATGGTGTCTTTACAGTTTTTCTTGAACAGATCACAGGTACTACAATAAGTGAAGAGACAGGTGGTAAATACTGATGATTTTCCTCTTTAGAGTCCATCTCTGCCACTCTAAAAAGAGCAAGTCACTCAGAGCCCATCTCTACCACTTGAAACACTGTTTCAAGACTCCAGAGCTGTTAAATAAGGGCACTGTTTTGAGCTACATGGTTCTCTTTGCACACAGTGTGTTTGACAACATATTATCACCACTCAACTTTTGGTGTTTAGTTTCATTCAGCCACTGAAATGTTTTCTGTGTGAATTTTATACTTTAAGCTTGCATAAGGAAGGATGCGAAAGCATGTGCGGGACACCAAGACCTATTTCGGGTCTTGTGAAACAAAACAAAACAAACAAAAACGGAGTACGTGGTTTCCTCGGCGTATCTCATAGAATTACATTGGCCTTTAAATGGCTGGATGTCTCCCTCCAGACCCCTTCCCCTGTCCTCATTGCCCTCCACCCCTGAAGGGGAAACAGAGTAAGGATCTGGGGCCAAATTATCAGGCATTGACATAGCACTAAAATCAGAATTCCCATTGCGGTTGTTGATCACCAGTGGTTAAAAAAAAAAAAAAAAAGTATATATGTGTATGTGTTTGTGTGTGTGCGTCTATATGATGGTTCACACTTAATCTGGGACAAAAAAATGTTGATAGGGTTCAGTCTGGCCAAGATAGGCCAGGCTCAATCATAGGGGATTCACTGCATACAGGGTTATTTTAGTCGAACAGTATACAGTAGTTGGTTGGAGCGGTGATTGGAGTGGACACAGTCAGGGGTCTCTGCAGGGATCACCCATGCTGCTGCGGCTGGAGGCGTGCTCGAGCGCTCACGCCCAGCTCCCTGGGTCCCCAGCGTCCACGCTTCTGGAGGGGTGGAGGTAACCCAAGCCGTAATCTCTGTGTAATGTAATCCACAGCGGGACGGTGTCGCTGCACAATGCCCGTGTTGTAGTGGCGGGCCGAGGAGGACGCCTGCAGTCATTACACTCTGGAGCAGGTGTGAGGGGAGACACCCTGCCTGTTATACGCAAAGCGCCTCACAGTGTGTGTGTGTGTGTGTGTGTGTGTGTGAGTGTGTGAGTGTGTGTGTGTGTATTCATGCATGCATGAGCATTTTAAGATAAGGTAAGTCGTGTAAACCTTTTTTTCTCTTCTACACATTTACATTTCATAACCTTTATGAAATGATTATGAAGATGTACGTATTAAAAATATCACTGTAAATATGATTTTTGGTCCAAAATGAAAAACCTCAAAATGGCTGTGGACATATGAAAGACCTTTTCGGCCTGGATTCATTTAATTTTTTTCCTTAACTTTTTCTCGCAAAAGGGCATTTTCATTGTTTCCTTCAGAAACACAGAGTGGAAAATAAACTATGCGTACAGTATAATTGCAGTGAGTTGTGTTGTCCTGATTTCTTAGTGAATGAACTGCAGTCTTTGAAAAGTGTTCATTTTCATTATTAACATAAGTGGTCATTTTCTGAGATGCAGATGGGTAATTTGATTGTTATTGATGTATGGGATCATCAATCCACCCCTGAACATTTGTCCTCTGCATTGAAATGTGACAAGTAAGTGTGCTGAATACACATTTCCTTTCACATAAATTAATTTCTGACACCCAGTCCAGTCTGGGTAATTATCTCCATGCCCCCAGGGCCTCTGGGTCATGTCGGGGTGCAGGTTCTGTTGACCCCCCACTTGAGCCCGGGCCTGGTGTACCGCTTTTGTACCACCAGACAGCGGCCGTCCCTCAGGAGCCCTCAGCCCCTCCTGTCTGTCATCTCAGACAGAGCGAACAGACATGCAGGTCACCATGGAAACCTGAGAGTTGTTCTGGTGGTGGACACTGAGCCCCAGTGACGCAGCCACTGACAGCACTATGGCAGGTCATCGCTCTCTATACCCGTGTATTACGTGGTAGAATGGCTTCACATGCCACGAGCGCTGCAATGTCCTCGTGTGGCGTGTACAGCGGCTGCTTGTGACATTCCCGTTGGGACATCGGCGTGTGGCATGTCGAACAGCTTCACACGCCACGAGAACTGTGATATCCATGTGTGATGCTGGAGAACGTGTTGTGTGCGTACTGGCGTATCCAGTATCCATGTGTAGCCTAGTGTGTACAAGGACTTTGTCTGCTCGTTAGTTCCGGAGAATCTCACAAGCAGCTTTTGCACTGATATGCGGTGCAAGGTGTTTTGTCTAAATTTTAATAAATATGCTCAGACGTGTTCAATTACATTCTCAAGACTTTTGTAACAGTTTTGGGGGCAGTTTTCTTTCAGTCAGTCTTCCAGAAAAAAACTTGTTTATTTGAGAAAATTAAGCTCTTTTAATGTACGTCATTTTTTCCATGGCAATGGAAAAAAATGTTTACGACGTGAAATTGAACTTATTAACGTAGGCCTAATAAAACATCCGCATCCTAATAAAATATCCAGATTTGCTCAAACTATGTGCAGGTTAGGCCTATGGGGCATATATGCCACTCCAGAACACTAGAAATTGACAGCAACATGCTACAGCAGTAATTTTTCGGATTTGGAGGACTTGGTTGACGCTTTACGTGCTTTGCATGTAAGTAGGCCCACAAGTTTATCTATTAGCGCACATACGCAGACACAGAGAAGACCTTCCACCAGGATTTTGACGTAAAAGTGATGAAACGTTCTACGTTTCTAAACTTAGGCCTACTGCAAATAATATGAGAACAAAGCGCGCAGGTAAATAGTATACATGAAAATGAAAACTGAGACCGAGTAGTGAAAAATTAACAAGGCCAGCGAAACTCTGGAGTGATGTGAAACGTACTTGACCGCACGTTTCTGCGGCCTTGCTATCAGTCAAAAAGTTTTTACTCAAAGACTTGCCAGGCAGCTAACAGCATAATTATGGGAATGGTAAAATACGATGTTCATTTAAAGCATCAATTAAAACCGCTGTATCGTCTAAACCGTTAAACGGGCTATCAAATTAATATTTAATATAGAAATGAACAGACACCAAATCAATAAAATTAAATTAAAAAAAAATCAGATTATGGTGCTCGATAGCCTAAAACAAGCGAGACACTAGAACATAAAATTTATCGTGAGAACTGGCTGTCCCTATGGCTGGCCGTATTGCTTACTGTACGCTACAGTGTCGATATCGCTTGTCAGCGCCAGCTAGGGGCTCTGCGTCCAAACGATCTTGCTGTGAGACTGTCTTCTTCCCCGTGTAATCTACTCCTACACCTATAGTACAGTGTTAAAATACTCTATTTATAGTAGAATGTTGACGGGTATCGTGCTAGACTGAAATTTGGCTGTACTGCAAATTTTAAAAGTTTGACGTGTAACGATGGACGTACATATGAGTCATTTATTAAATACGGCAAGAAAGCCCTCAAGAAAGATCCTCTTTTTTCCCCTCATGTTCCTATGTGGTCAACATTTGCATCTAAACAGGAGCACGTGCGTGTAAGTTGCAGGGCAAAGCTTTCTTCTCAGTTTTCATCACAGAAATAGATTCATGTTAATAGGCATGGGAGGCCTGCAGTTATTGACGCGGAATAGGTGGGGAATTTAGGTGGTCTGCGTGTAATGTATTGCTGCAGTGTCAGTACCTGGGGGAAAAAAGCTAGTCTTTATTATCTGTGTGACCATTTCTGGTAGGTGGAGAGATCTGATTAGGATGGCATATGAAATGGCACTGCAGGGAGTGACAATGTTTTTTTTTTTTTTTTTGGTCAGGAATTGGAGGGGAGCTGAAAGCAGACAGAGGCTGTATCAGTCTACCTGTGTGTGGGGGGATTTTAGGGTTAAAGATGCCCCCATGTCATATTGCAGGGCACCAGATGTGACCTGAACTTGCCTGGCCAGGCTCTCCTGGTGAAGACACACCACACCTCACCCTGCCCTGTTCTTTGCCAGACTGATGCAAAAACACAATCTGATTAATCTCTCACTCGCTCAGTCTCATATTTTTTTTCCTAAAATACAATACTTTATGAGGCTGTTCTTCCGCATATAAAATGCTATAACACATACAACTTTAAATGTATGATGTGTTTGGCAAAGCTGTCGTCTGCGTCCAGATTTTGTATTATTATTATTATTATTATTATTATTAATAATAATAATAATAATAATAATAATAATAATAATTTATGGAAACAAATTAAGATATGTCCATTTTAAAAATAAATATAATACATATAATATGAATGTTCATTCTTTTTATTTTCCTGCTTTTGGCTGAAGAAAACTGGTTGTGCATCTTGTAGATTTTTACATACCATCTCATTTTCAACATACCACCAAAAATCCCCATTTCAGAGGGATAGAGAGAGAGAGAGAGAGAGAGAGAGAGAGAGAGAGAGAGAACGCGAGAGAGAAGCAGAGAGAGAGAGAGAGAGAGAGAGAGAGAGAGAGAGCTGACCTCTTGAATGGACTTGAACGTGAGAGGGAAGTATGCGCGGGGTAAATATAAACCCGGGCTTTACCAGGATCTCTGCTCTAATGCCTGTCAGGGTGTGCATTACCTCTGAGTTCCGGAAAATTGGGGAGATTAATGTAAGAACGGAAGGACAGCGCATTAATTGTACAACCAGATGTACGATGCGGTATTTACTGCCGCACTCGCGTCCTTTTCTTCCCTGCTTTTTATTAGTCATGTTAAATCAATCATGAAGCGCTGCGATAGATCCATCAGCGGCGTCCTCATTATCCATGAATACATATATGCATAAATAACGTACATACATGCAAACATTCACATACATGCATACATACATACATACACCACATGCATATATACATACATACAGTACATGCATACATACATACATACTTGTATACTCACACACACAGTACTAGCATAAATTATGGAAACACAGCATTTATAAACAGTTTGAGTTTGATGATTAATGCAATATTTTGCAACAATTTATGTTTAACAGAGATAAATATATAATGAATGTAATATCAATATAAAACAAAAACGAAGAGTGAAAAACAAAAATGAAGTGTCATTTCCATTCCTGGTCAAGAAAATAACTAATTTGAATACATTTTTACAGATGAAAATGGCACAGAGAAACAACTGCCAAAGAAAAGGCACATAACGATTTTAAGAACCTCTTTAAGCATATTATTTATGCCAGTACTGTAAATCTATGCATCTATCACATGAATTTTATGGCATTTTTACATAGTTAATTTTAACTGATCATTAAACATTTCTCCACAAAACACAATTTAGTTTTGTGAAAGAGAATTTGCGGACCAAGTACTTGCAGGCATTTGTGTAAGCAGGCAGGCAGTCCACAGAGGCCCAGAGCTTTTGTGGGTATTTTATTTGGGGCCCCCCTTTTCATTCCATGAGATAGTTGGGGTGGGGGGGGTTACATTTGCAGACTGGGGGGTGGGGACATATTTCAAACAGTAGTTATTAAAAGAAGGAGCCCTCTTGCAGGAGGCGAGGCCTGTATACACTCAGTGGGTATCTTGCATAAAGAACAACAGCACAGAACTGTGGGGGGGGGGGGGGGGGGGGGGGGGGTTTAGGATGATCCCAAGGGCCCTGACTGACAGGGGCCCTCAAAAAATATCAGAACATAGGATTAAAAACGTATTATTTGTCAGTTACTGAAGTAACTGGTGGTGGGGCCCAATGTAAGACATTTTTATGGGGTCCAAAATTCCTGGTGGCGTACCTGCATGGAATAAATGTAATTAGATGTGGCTAGTGAGCTTTGGCTTGGGTACTGTCTAGACTCTAGAGTGTATAAGTATATATTTGTTATTATTAGCAATGTGCATAAGCTTTTGTCAATTTTGCATTTAAATGCCTCTCGAATATAAGGTAACTACTTTATTGCCTTTTTCTAAAATAAAATCAGTTCATAATTGATTCTTCTCAAATAATGATAATACATGTGCTGGACATACAATGAGGAACAGTAGTTTTATTGCATGGAGCTGGTCACAAAAAACATTACTTACACTCTTGTGTGCCTAAAAAGGCAGCTGTGTCAGTTGTGAAGGGACTGGTTCATTGTTTGCTTTTTGTGTTTTGTTTTTGTAATTAGTTCTGAGGTCTGAAATCGCAAGTGTCAATCCTAGAAAGGTGCTGTGAGAAGCTTTGCTCGAGAGTGCCTGTGGAAGTATTCACCAATGCTCTGTGGTTTTTATGTGTTACTCAGAAGGGTCCAGCTATTCCTCATTAAAACAATAGTCTAACAACAATTAACGTTATTCTTCTTATTATTATTAATAATAATAATAATAATAATAATAATAATAATAATAATCATAATAATAATAATCATAATAAATAAAAACTGTAATTGTAATTGCTATGGGATTTCTTGCGTTGTTATTGACTAACATATATTCATTTCTCTAATCTGTTTCAGTTAATGACGTCCTTTTTTTCCGAGGCTGCAAATGCAAATTTTGTCATCATCACTCAAATATTCAAATGTCCTAATACTAATACCTCATCGTGATGCTCTGTGATAAGATACTAAGGCAAGCGCATTTTTGTTTTGTCTTTCTGTTTTGTCTGCATGATTGAAACTTTTGTATTGACAATAATTTCATGATTAACTGGAATATCATCTGTTCAAATGTTAGAAATAAAAATTTCTTTACTTCTCTTTTGTGTACATTGACGACGACTTACAAATGTTATTTAAACATATTTTAGCATATTATCTAGGCTACATTAGTGCAGGGGATACCTACCCAGTAAAATGTCCACTGTTAATTCAGCTCTAACAGAGTAGGCTACATATAAATCCAGTGCGGCCCATGTGCATTCTGTAAGGGTTGATTTAACACTGGACATTTAACTGTGTTCGTAATTTATTTATGTATTCATTTATTTATTAGGACTGCTTGATTACATAGTTCATTGTGGTCATTTTAACGGGAACCCCTTCACACAGAAGCGCTAGATTACGAATTGTAAAGTAAATAAATAACAATTAACTACATTTAGAATTTAAGATTTTTGGAATTTTAAATTTTATTTAAAATAGTCTATATGTGCGCGGCTTTTGGTGCTGCGCAATTTCGGGAAGTTTAGGCAGTGGGCTATTTTGACTCAATATCGCCATCTTTCGTTTCATGATTAGTTTTCCGTCTCTCGTCGCCATAGATGTTGTCAACGATATTAATGATTACATAATTTAAAGTTAATGATACATGTATATTGTGTTCGTCGCCGTATAGGGCTACCTTGCGAAATAGCAAACATTTGAATGCGAATTACCTGTTTTTACAAAAGACCAAATGGTATTACCAAGAGCCGAATGAAAGTCTATATTTAACGAAACGTTTTATTATGTAAAGAAACGTTTTCTTATTTCACTAGGAAATTTCCACGTCTGCTTATTCTAGCCTTGAGAGACTTCGTATATATTTTACTGGAAATAGGCTTTCATGACCCTGCACATCTAAATGCATTATTCAGCAGTACATATTTATTTCAATTTAGTAAAAAATTGTGTTGAAACCAATAAATTATACAGGTTTGAATTGGTTTAAATTAATTGTATGGTATTGTTTTCAGAAGCTTGTTAACCTTGAACTGAGCTAAACTTCATATTTTCAACGTCCTTTTCTGCTGTTTTGACTGCAATTTTCCAAAACAGAAGTAATTTGCGAATTTATTTTGTGGGGAAACTTATGTCTGAATAGACTACGTAAACGGTACAATTGTAATTTATCTATTTGACTATCTCAAGTAAAATTTAAATACTAAACAGCCAAAATGTCAATTTACAATACCTATATCAAATTGTATTCAATAACATGTTAGTATTAATAAGATAGACACAGTGAAATTTTCCGTTAAATGAAATCTCAATATGACATTTGATCCATATTAAAGTCTAACACTTTTTTAAATTTAACACTGTTTTTACTGATTAGGTCTACTTTAACAAACCTCCCTAAACTTCCTGTTGGTTCCAATAGGATGATAATGATAATTTATCAGTTTTCATTGATTAATATGGCTAAACTTCACTGTAAAGTTTAATTTTTTTTATGTCATCTCAAAGGTGCCATGATGGTCATTTAAAGTTCCGTGAAATTGCTCACAGCGTGACGTGCGAGAAGGCTCCGCCTTGCTCACACTCCGTGTCTCGATTGGACAAACGAGAGAACTCTCCGAAACCAAAAACACGCCCCCCGAGTTGCGAGGTAGCATATATACAGCCCAAACATTACTACTGCAATAGGAACCGAGATGGTATATTCCCAGCTGGATTAGGGGCAGACAATTCGAGTCTCTTTTGACAAGTCAGCCTTCTGGGGGAAAAGGACCATTCTATAGATTTTGTTAAAAACCTGTAGTTTAAAGAATAACATATATACAGTGATTAGGTTAGCCATCAAAACTTACAATCCAAAAAGATACAGAACAAGAGACAGCACATCAAATACAAGTTTATCTGGAGTAGCAAACAAAAAGCGATGGAGCTGTCGGATATCCCTTTTCCAATCACCTCTGCAGATGACTTTTACGACGACCCCTGCTTCAACACAAGCGACATGCACTTCTTCGAAGACCTGGACCCAAGGCTGGTTCACGTGGGCCTACTGAAGGCTGACGATCACCATCACAACGAAGACGAACACATCCGCGCTCCAAGCGGGCACCACCAAGCGGGTAGGTGTCTCCTCTGGGCATGCAAAGCCTGCAAAAGGAAAACCACCAACGCTGACCGCCGAAAAGCTGCCACTATGCGGGAGAGAAGGCGGCTCAGCAAAGTCAACGATGCTTTTGAAACCCTGAAACGGTGCACATCCACGAACCCCAACCAGAGGCTGCCCAAAGTGGAGATTCTGAGAAATGCCATCAGCTACATCGAGTCCCTGCAGTCCCTGCTCAGAGGGCAGGACGAGAACTACTACCCGGTGCTGGAGCACTACAGCGGGGACTCGGACGCGTCCAGCCCACGGTCCAATTGCTCAGATGGAATGGTGAGTAATACAGATAACATTAATTAAAAGGTATCTGAACATAAACTCTGTGTTTTCGATGCAATGCGTGCCTCCATTAGTTGATTTTAGGTGGTTACATGATCTGAAATTAAGGGCAAAATATTACGCACTGATTTCTGTATAGCCTATTCATTGAAATAACTTCTAATGTGTATTTGTTTATTCCATAAACATTCCCCCTAGTGCTCATGAATTCTGAAAAAAACAGTACATGAAGCAAACTTGGTGTTGACGGAAAACTAACCAGCTTGTATTTTTCAGATGGACTTTAATGGCCCAACATGCACGTCAAGGAGAAGGAACAGCTACGACAGCACCTACGTTAACGAAACGCCAAATGGTAAGTGTGAACGAAGAACTTAATTGTGACCGCTTACCTACTGTTTATGCACCAAATGAAAGACGAGCTTCAGTCTTTTCCACAGTTTATGATGTGGGATTTGCTACTGGTGAAAAATGCCCAACAGTTACACGTAACAACGCAACATTACTTACTGACCCTTGACCCACTGCCCATGCGAGTTATTTGAAACTATGAAAGAAAAACTGGTAGAAAATTTGTGAAACAGTTGATTCATTTGTGACTTAATGTATTTATTTTACTTTCCACAGATTCCAGATGTAACAAGAGTTCAATCATTTCCAGCCTGGATTGCCTGTCCAGCATCGTGGAGCGAATTTCGACAGACACCTCCACCTGCCCCGCATTACAAATCCAGGAGAGTTCCGAAGGCAGCCCGTGCTCTCCTCAAGACGGATCCGTCCTGAGCGACCCGGGAGCAACTGTCCCGTCCCCGACCAACTGTTCCCAGCCCCCTCATGATCCAAATCCCATCTATCAGGTGTTATGAAGTGTCCGGGCGGTTCACAAAAAGAAGACACTCGAACTAACAAACATTCTTGAATACAGAAATATTTCTTTAAAAAATGAAAAAGGAAACATGGACTGGGTTACAGAGTTGCTGACTAAAAAGAAGAAACTGCTTAGTTTCCATTATTTTTTTCCAACAATAGAACGGTTTCCAATTCCCTAAAGGCAAAGTATCCCGATTCAAGCCATGTAAACTTGTCTATCCCACACAACGTGTAAAATTTGTAGATCCATGTTATTTATGTTATGTATTTCTGTGTTTCGTGATTATAACAACTTTGGGTGACCGGTATCATGCTATTTGACTTGGCTAGACACGGGTTTCCAAATATGACGTATAAGAAAACCGAAAGAGCATTATTTCTGTGCCTTACACATTGTTCAGTATATTCTATTGGTGGTGGTTAAGGATAAAAAGCCAAACAAATCTAGAAAACGAGGACCATTTTTGTACATTTGTAAATGAGAACTGCTTAAAAATCAAACAAAATGTTTAAATATTTAATGTTGCTTGTTGATAGAGACGCTTGGTTTGTTGTGCCAGATGTTTAACTTTATATTTATATATCTTTAAAACTGAGTGAATGTTATCGTTTTAATAAAGAAAGCTATGTGGCTATTTATATAAAACATGTGTGTCATTACTGTTCACTTTTTCCTGGAGAATATTTAAATGATTAGACAACTGACTACAAAACCAATAATAATAATAATAATAATAATAATAATAATAATAATAATAATAATCTAGAATCTTTTTCAAGGAGGCGACAGAAACATTTTAAATGGCTGATTCGTCTTGTTAAATTTCGGATATGACATTCATCTCGAATTTATCGCACAGTCTTTGTCACAAACTTAAATTGCACATATTCTTTAAGCATAAAAAACTATGTATATTGCATGTGGAAAAAAAACGTAAAAATTAGAAATTCGACGGTAGCATATAAAAGCACACACCGTTTCGTTTTATATTTTAGTTTCAGGCAATCAGGCCTTTGAGATCTTATTTCGATTGTTTTTTTACGTTTTGCCTTTGACTTTGAGAAATAAATGTAAGCATGTAGGCTATTGCATTACTACCTTGTTTATTACATTTTAAAATGTTTATTCATATATTATTCTCACCTATATCCATAAGTTGACTGTCATTGACATAAACATTGTTGAGAATCATGAACATTTTATGATTGTATGAGTACCTAAAATGCACTCATGAAATGCATTCAAAGAATATGAATTAGGCCTATTTGATATTATTTAAGCTAATGAAACGAAGGAATTATGGAAATTCTTAGTGAGCAGGCTGAGAATTTAAATATACCAGTGTAATTTCCAAAAATATTGAATTCTCTATTTTTATAATGTCGTTTGCTTCGTAAAAACAGATTGATTTGATGAGAATTTATTTTAAATGCTTCACAAGTCAATGAGCGGCGCTTTGATACTTTGACAAAACGTTTATTTGTAGCGTTGTTTAATCCCAGTACGAACTTTTTACCAAAAAAAAAATATATATATATATATATTCTTCATATATTAAATATGAAATTGGCTATTCCACATAACATCAGGATTATCAGGAAATTATTCTAACATAAGGTGAAAGTAATAGGCCTATTAAAATAATTTCGCATTTATTTTTAGCCCGGCAAATGCCAAAGGTTCTCGCATGGTCCATTTGGACACGGGCTAATTTTCCGCAACGTTCTATGAACATAGACTAAATCTCTTGATTTACTCTAAGCGATAATACATCTCGCTGATCGAAACATTCTGAAATGCGCGATGTTCACAATCACCAGTTGATCAATTTATGTCTTAATCAGGGCTGAGTCAGTCTGTATGTAGTCTGTTGCACTATGGCAATGATGATGCTGATGATGATGACGATAATGATTATTATTATTATTACTATTATACGGTAAAATATTCAGTGTTAAATTACCCTAACTCTTACAGAGTATATATGGTCCTGCTATGGTCCAGCACATGCTTCCACTCGTTTCTAAACGCCAAAGACAAAAAGTTATTGTAGTTTGATGGGAGTTGATGTAAATCTAATTTGTGTTCACACAAGCATTTTCCGGTTAATTAACACTTTTCCATTAATCTGACTTCATACATACGCTATTTTGTTCCGAGCCAAAGGGCCATTGAGCCAAAGTAACAAAGCCAAAAGGCTGAGTAACCGTATCCTGCAATAATATGCAGAATATCAAATGACCTTGTTGTTGCGCTTTATGCAATTTACAAGGGATTGCATAAAGGGTATTTTTAAAGGATATCGTTTTAGAGCGCGTGATTCATTGGAAAGTGTAAACTTGCTTCCGAACGTTCTATGACATTCCCTGAATCAAAATGAAACCATAAACATGTCAGAATAGACTGCCATGAATTGCCGGGTTTAAGTTATATTTCCTTGTATGTTCCATTGTTCCGAATGTAAGAAATGTACCAATGACATATATTTAATGAGCCTACCTGTAGTCATTTCAATTCATAATATTGATAACTTAATATGTTTTATCGATATTATACATATAATGATCTCTTGTTGATAGTATAACTGTATCGTTGATTTAACACATTTTTGTATTTTAGAAAGCGTACCAAATCCATCTTTTCACCGATATGTGCTTTGATGTATGGGGAGGATGGACTGAATTTAATCTGGTGATTTGTGTAAGGGCCACAAGCTGGAAAAGACAACACGAATTTTTACCTGTTGCCAAATGTTATTTCTGTCCAGAAAATTGGCAACAGTAGTTTAGTGGATCAGTAACACCCTCTTGTGGGAAGATGAAGTAGTGCCACTTCGTACCAGCGCAATATGCCTACTTGACCAGTTTTTGTTTGTTTGTTTGTTTGTTTGTTTGTTTTTTTGCAAAGAACACTTTGCTGTTTTTGTTCTTTTCTGGAACGGGGCATAGTCAAAGAAGAATTACGAATTGTCTAAAGAGGTAGATTTGGAGGGTGTACCAAAAGATTTATAGTCTTTACTGCTGCAGCTCATTTCTGAAGTACTGGAACCAAAACCTGCCATGCAAATTATGATGATGATTATTATTATTAGCCTTTATTTATACAAGGCTGAGCACACATACTCTTTAACAACAATGCCCTGTACACGATATGATCACTAACACTATATGATGAGGCCAGCCAGTTTGTCTCCACGATGTGACCTGCAGGAATTTAAACTTGCATTTCAATGGTTATCCTCCAGGGGTCCCCATAGGCACTCCAACGGTGCAGTCAAGTGGCTAATTGTACAGTTGATTGTCTAATTGAGATATTTATAAAAACACTTAGTTGATCTAATATGAGGAGAGTCAGAATGGAAAGTGAACACGGATGGAAGTTTAAATGCTACGAAAAGCATGTCTTTGAGGCAGTGGACCTCACTCCTGGTCAAGGAGAGCCACAGGGATCTCTATCTTTCGTTGTTACTCAGCGCTTGAGTAGCACAGCAATTGATCAGTTAAAGCAGCTGATTACACAGTTAAATCAGGTCACCAGGTTGCTTGGGTCTGAACTGTTTGCTGATTTTAAGGGAGAAAAAAAACAGCAGACTCTGTGGTTTTCCAGGACCAGGAATGAGTATCAATGAAGTTAAAAGAAAAATGCGTCCATTTAAAGGAGAGGTGTTCAAGCTTATCTGAAAAATACTGGTGTAGCTGCAGGTTTTTGTTTTAGCCCAACCCTGAGACACCTAATTCTACTTAAAGTCTTGATTGAAGATCGTGATTAGTCATTTAGCTGAATCATGAATTATTATTTTATTTAACTTTTTTCATGCAAGTTAATTGTTACAAAACTGCTCTCATTTTTAGTGTGGGCATTTCCCACTGCTTCTAAAAAAACCTATCAGCATGTCTACAGTAGTAAGTAATCAAACAGTTTTTTTAACACATGAGTGTCGCTTGCAAACATTCCTGTCAATCATCATCTGTGCTTAATTAATGGCAATTACTTTATCAATTTACATTATTGAGGTGGTACAAATACGATAATTGTTTGAGAAGGGGCTTACCAAAGAGGCTAATGCAACCTCCAGCTGGCGAAGGACTGAAGTACAATGCAAGAAATCACAGGGAGACAAACTGGTGGCCCTATATATGATCGCATGTGGAGGACAAGGTTGTAAAATTATCAAGGCAAGATACAGTAAGGGTAGTTCAGAACTGACCCGACTAAACTAGTTGACTACCCTGAACTGAGTTTAACAAAAGCATTAAGGGAAGATTTTTTTTACATGTATATTGCTGTTGTGTGTACTGTATATTCAGTCATATGAGTTTGCCTGGTGAGTATATCTTTTGGCAAAGTTCAAAAACATCAAAAAGCCCTCTTTTATCCACCACTCTATTTATTTAGCGGCCCAGAACATATGACTTTGAATCATCAGTGTGGACAAACATGAACAAAATTACATAATTCATTCAAAATAAATCTGGAAAATAATGAGCAACCCTTTTGAAATCTTCACAACAGAATAATCTCTGATAACTGAAACCAGTGATGAATTTTCTAAATCTGGTTATGAGTAAACTTTATTAAAGGTGAAATTTACTGAGTGAACATTTTTACCATTGTTGTAAAATTACCAGAGTTACACACTGATTCACCCCATCTAAATGCTCAATGTACCATACCTCATGTAAGCCAAAAAATGTCTGAACATTTTAGAATTCAGTTGAAGTCAAAGTGATTTAGCAGAATATTGTTGTGTTTTTTAAAGATGCGTAACTAATCCAAAGTGTATCCAAGTATCATTATCAGAAGGGAGTGGCAACATATCTTAACCATGTTTCCCTATATTTCTGATAAATGAATCTCATAATATGGTTCAGTAATTGGCTTTAATGGCTAAGACTAGTCTGAGAAAATGGAGATTAAAAAAGGTCATCCCTTCTGCAGATGTGATTTTTATTTCACTACGTAATGTGGGGATACAGGAACTTTAAAGTGCATTCATAGGAAGAAGAAATTTTACTGAAATTGAACAAAAACTGATCAGCAGACAATGCAGAAGAGACACACACTTTATTTACAAAAATAATGAGAACCAAACAGCAGTCCAGGGTGAGAAGGCACAATTGAGGCTATCTCTAAGACAACTGCTAATAGCTGCTAAAGCGGACGTAACACCGTAACACCGATTAGACGGAAAGACGTCGAGAACTGTGAGTCGTTTGCGTGCCGTGGTTCTGGTGATAGTCTGGGTCGCCGTGAGGGGCCATTGTCCCTTTCCGAAGTGGTCCGCGCTCCAGGCTGCGGGATGGGGCCACGCTGGGGCTGAGGCCTCTTCAGCAGACGGCCTACTTTCTGCGGCGGGCGGCGGCTCCCTTCTTGCTGCTGTAGTACGGCAAGCACGCAGACACAAGCAGGTGAGACCGACTACGCGAGCCTCTAAGCGCACGTGCAGGCGCTCGTAGGCATTTTACTGCAGCCTTTTTTTGGGGGGGGGAGCAATCATACTAATCAATGTAATGGCTGCGTCTTGCTCTCACTCAAAGGTGGTTTTTAGAAAAAAGAGCACTCATGATTCGCTCCTCTGTTCAAACACTTTTAAATAAAGTTATTTGAATTTCCTTAAAGTTATTCAAGGTTCCTCTGGTGCAAACACTAAAGCATTAGTTTCATTTTTTTTAGGCCAAACCATAACTGTATGCCTGTCCCACTGCGACAACAATCCCAGTCAGGCAATGCATCGAAGGACTAATTTTCTTGCATAACCAGAGTGGGCAGACTGCTGACTCCCATCTGACAAGGATTTACTAGTGTGTAAACAGGCAGGTGATGCCTTGCCAAATGTGACCCTTCCTCCCTGGCTAACACTATAGCTAATTACATGCCACAGGGGTGAACGGACATGGCTGGTCAGCACTGGAATCACCAGGACTGGGTTCCAGATGGTGGGACATATCACAGTGTTACATTTGACATGGCTGTCATGGCTACACTCTATGTCAGACAGACTTGAGATCCAGTTACCCTGGCTATTCTCCTACAAAGCTAAAGAAGGAAGAAGACTGACAGGTGTTGATAGATCATCTTTTATGAAAAGGTGCTTTCTTGGAGCATTGCTTATTCTGAATAGCATTTGGACACTCTTTCATATCATCTGTGCTTAAATGCAAAGAGTTATTAGATAAATAAACTAGCTACCATTATTGATTCATCACTGTTCATCATAATACTATACATGCAGTTAAGCTTCATTTTTTTTTCTCTACTGAAGTTCATTACAGACTTCCGTCAGACAAAATTAAGTTAATAATTGACTTAATTAAAGACAATAACTGAAAGAGATAAAAGAAGACATGCTGGTTCCCCATGCCACATGCAATGCAGCACTTACCGTAATATTTTATCATCAAATTACACAAACTGCTACTCCACTGCTACGCCATAGACCCACGTCTGGCACTATGGAGACTCATGCAATATTTTTCTCCTTGGAAAAAATAAACGTCCCCACACACCTTTTGGCTACCGGCCCTAGGCTGCCCATTTGGAAGCGCACACGCAGATATAAAAGGCCACATAAACAACAGTTAGGAACACCCACTGAGGATAGTTTATGTGGAACAAAATTGCTACCAGAGTTTACCGAAAGCTTTGCCAGCACTGTATGCTCTTATATTATTAAAAATATGACATTGACCAAATGACCAAATATGACATTGAGTAAATTGAGAGAGTTGACTGTAAAAAAAACTGAGCTGAATAAATATTGTACATGTTCTAAGAATGCACATGGATGTTTTTAACAAGGATAATATTTCTTTGTATTTGCAAGAACTTGAAATTTTGCAGCAAAGCTATCCAAAGCCAATTTTGTTGTATTTTCTCTGCCTTTGACGATGCATGCAAAGACAGCAAAACAGAGAGCATGTAGAACACAGTTTCTTGCCATTGCATCACATAATGAGAATGTGATGTAAATGTGTTAGGTACCTACTGCTTGACAGTGTGAATAACACATTTACAGCTTGGATGAGAACAGGTCATCTTGCGTTTAAAATCTTTCCTTGTCAGGTTAAGCAGCAGTTGAGGGGTCAAGTATAATGGAAATGACTCATTAGAATATTTGGTCAATTTACATAGCATACCTCCTTTACAAAAATGTTCTATAAGACTTCCGTGAATCTCACAGAATCCTATAGTAAAATGGCCAGCTGATGATGACATTTTTGTAAGGCCCAGTGAAGCCGTTCACACACACTTCAGAGCACCCATGTCAAGTTGTGTAAGTGTACATGGATATGGACGTCAGTTAAGGTTGCTATTTAAAACACTATATGTTAATTTAAATGATGAAAAATGCATTTCTCAGGAAGAGGCTAAAGAGCGTTTCTCTCCGGCCTGGAAATGCACCAGATTGCCATGCTGCTATCTGGATGGGACAGATGGTTGGGTGGTGTGATATGAGCGGGGCTACTTACTGTTTCTGCAGCTCATCAATGCGGTTTCTGAGAGAGATGACCTGTGGACAACACAGGAGCTCGAGTTTAAAAGGAGCGCAGCACATTACCTGGTGGAATCCCGACCCTCACCTGTGAGAGGACCTCTCCGTCTCTCCCCCTCTCTCTCCAAAGGGGGCTGCCTGTGGAGCACGGCCAGGAAACCCAGGCAAAAACACACCCCTTGTGCTCTCAGATTCCTCTCAACTTTTACATGGTAAAAATGATTTGCCTAGATTGGCTAAATGGCCTGTTCTCAGAAGAATTCTCAAGCCTCATTCTTTTGTCTGACTATGCCAAGTCTGGGATTTTTCATTAAGACTACACAGCAGTATAATACATTTAAATCTAAAAAATATATATGTAACTATATTTTCTATGAGAAGCTCTCGTGGGGTGTATTTGGCCTGTGTTTCCATCTGATTGACAGTAGAAGTTTGAGGGGACAGAGACCTCCCCTAGTACCAGAAGACCCGGGGATGTTGAAAGACTGAATACCAGAGGAGTGAAGTCCTTTGCCTTGACCTTCAGGCTGACCAAGTCACTTACCTGTGGAGGCCTAGTGTCTGGGGGCAAAAAGGTCCTACAGTCTATTGTACAGACACCAAAGTGAAGGTGAAAACTGGAGCTACAGTCTGAATCACCGCTGACTAACTCTATCCAATTGAGAAGTTAAACATGAAAAGACAGAGCTGAAGAAGAACAAAAACCCTTCACTTTTTTGAAAATCTTCCGACAGGCGTAACATCAACACTGACGAGTACAGATGCTGCTGTCAGTTCCATCTTCCACGGTTTGACCTTTCACCTCTCATCAGATGCTGCCCCTTTTGCCCCTTTTCCATGGGCCCCTTAAAGTGTCCCATGCAGGCAGACCATGCGCTCCAGACCTCGGGCTCCTGCACCACTTTACTTACAATTTACTCAGCTCCTCCACTCTCTTACGTAGTGTTGTAACCTGAAGGAGATCAAAGCACAGCTGTGTTCATTAATATTAATTAAGCGCACGGTTGCGCGGACATCAGGACTTCTCCCTGATCTTACACAAGAAACTGAAAGCAGACTTTCCACTTTCTGTTCCACCTGAGAATCTGCTCACAAAAGCACATCCAGTTGGGTAAACTCAGCGGCCTATCTTCATGAAATTCAGAGCTAACACAGGTATTTCAACACAGCTGTGCTCTTGTGTGGAATGTTTAAATTGGAGATGCTTCTCCTACTACTAAAACTGATCTGATTCTTGGATGGATTCTTTGTTTACAACTAAAAATGATTCTTTGATCTCTCATTGTTGTCAGAAATAGTTTTTTTTCCATTTTCCTTTACCGTAACACCCATCATTGTTGCATAAACGTCATTCATTCATTAGGTGGAGTACTCTAGGTAGGTGTCTTCTGTCTTCAGAAAATGGACTTTTCCCAGTCAACTTCTTTTAAATGTCAGGAACGTCAGTAACGAGGGACTATGTTCGATAGAATGGTGGGAAAAAGCTGTAGGGTTTTTACAAATGTACAAAAGGATCATCATTTGGTCAGAAGTACAGAGAGATCATTTTAAAGGTCCGATCGTGACCAGCAGGGGGCAGGCTCACCTCATACTTCTGCCTCTTCAGTTTCTCCATGTGGTCAAACTTCTCAGCTTCCAGAGAATGCATCCAGTCCCACAGCTCCTTGGCCTTTTCCCTGGAACCCAGCAAGGGAGAGGCAGGTGAGCAGAGCTCCCTTTTTTTCGGCTTCCACGCCCTACATTTGCTCAGGAACACAACCAGAGAGGTCTCGGGGAATCTCACTTCAGTTTGTCCTCATTCAGATGGTCAATGTTGAGAGGCTTGCGTCTTTCAGCCAGGATCTTCTTCTTCTTCTCTCTCTCAGTCTGCTTCTTCCCTCTCTTTTGGTCAGCCTGCACTCACAGAGGCAAAGAGGAAGGCGTCACACATTTCTACTTCATGGATCAGCACTATAGCACGCAACTCGCATCTGCCTTCATGTTTTTCCTTAATAACTTTTTCATGGCCTACACTGGCTCCAGTGTCTACCGCAGAACTACCGGTGAGTTTGTTAGCTTAATCTATAGACCTAACAGAGGACCGTGAGAGGTTCACCTTCTGAAGATAGCTGCTGTAGTTTGAGCCCATGCTGGTCAGGGCTGACTTCTTCTTGGCGTCGTCATCAGCCTTCCTCTTAGCATCAGCCTCCTCCCTCTTCAGCCTCTCCTCCTGTGGAAGAGATTTCAACAAGGTCCATCAACAAACAAAGACCATCAACACCGAACAGGTGAGAGGGAGCACTGTGAATGTTGGGGGGGGGGGGGGGGGGGGCGGGCAGAGGTTCTCAGACACAGACCTCACGTCTCGCCTGGCGCTCTTTATCCTTCTCAGCCCGGATCCTCTGCTGCTCGGCCCTCTCGGCCCTACGCTTCTCCTGCGGGGCGACGCGCACAAAATTGTGGAGCTGTTACGCCACCACACCACCAGAGGGAGCAGTGCCCCCACGTGCCTTTAAAAGCTGGTCTGTGGAGAACGCGGCCACTCACAATTCTCTCCTTGAGGGCGATAATCTCTTCCTCTTCCTTCTTCCTCTGCTCAAAGTGAGCATCGATCAGCGCCTGCAGCTCGACCAGATCCTTGTTCTGACGCTTCTTCTGGATGTCCTGTTAAGAGCAGAGAGGATCACTGTGTGGTTAAAGAGTTAGCATCAAGGCTACTGGGCCCGCTCTGCCCCACACATTGTGAGACCAAGAACCGTAGCTGTAGTTGAAACGCAGCTTTACTCACATCAAAGTCCACTTTCTCCCCGTCTGGGATCTTAGGCGCGCTGGGTCTGTGGAGAATTGAATGACGCCATGTCATACAGTCCCCCTTGCTAGCCACACTAACGGATTTTCTACCCATTTATGACTTAAGATTTAAAAAAGCTTGGCAGTGCTAAACACCACATCTGCAACTGCATGGTGTGCATATTACGCATGCACACATGCAAATTCACCAACATAACTTCAAATGTATCTGAAACTGCAGTCAGTTCAAAACAGATGTCAGCTGAAAAAATTACTCACTTGAATTTTGGCTTCTCTTCTGTTGAGTAAGCATAAAATAAAAAAGGGACAGGGAATTGTTACAGGGTTAAAAATCCACATACAGAAAAGACATTAAGACACATTAAGCCTTCAGACAATATAAAATGCAGGTTTTAGTTTAACTGTTGACAATGTTGAGCTTATTTAGTGATTTATTAAATTCATAATTAGATTTAGAATAATTATGCTTTGAAACACAGCAAGTAGCAAGATTTAAAAACAGTAATAAACACGAAGTTTTACCTTTAATTTAAAGTTATTGTTATTACATGTTAGTGGTAGAACTCAGGAAAAATCCAAATCTATAAATTTTAATATTAGGCACCTTACAGAAAATTACACACAGGACACATTCATAGATGCTCATCAGTATATAAGTACTTAATTATTTCCTCGTAGGAAACGCAAACTACCATCTTGTTCTCCCTCCTCGACTGGTTTGGCGCATGTCATGCGGAGGGGAGAAGCAAAGCAACGATGGACTCTCTGGGCGGGGTCACTGTGCAGTGAAGCATTCATATTCTTTCACCCTTTTTTCCACTTTGTCATGTCTTCATCGGGCAGACATGGGACACCCAGATTGGGGATATCACTCTCTCTCTCTTTTTTTTTTCCTGAACGCAGGTGTTTAATTTAGGTCAGCCAAAATGGCGGTGCTTTCTCCCCCTCAGATTGAGGGAGATACTGGCTGGAAGAGACGGCATTTGACCAACAGTGCAGGCATTCTCTCACAACGGTGAACCCTCAAACGCCTGTGACGGCCCTACCGATCGCAGATGCAAACGAGAAATCGTGGCAACGTACCTTCCTCCTCATAGGCCTCTGCATGCAGCAAGCGTTGAAAGCAAAAGCGGAATAGACATCATTAGTGACACATTCGTGGGGCTTTGTACGCTGACGAGGCACAATTTCAGAGTCCCTCATAAGCACAACACGACTGAGCATTGGCCCAAATTGGGGTGTTTTTATCATCTTTATTTATTACTCTTTTTTTGCTTTTCAAAGGAAAATCTGAACATCAATTATAAAACTTAAAAATGTAAATTCATAATGATTGTATAACACCCCAATATGAAACACATGAAAAGCAGTCAATCTTCTAATATAAGTTAAAATATAAAATTTTTGTACCAACATAAAAAAGTGTTCAATGAGTTTGGTAACTCAAAGAGGACAGAAAAATGACCAGGTCACACCACTGGCTAATGCCCAATCAGTAATTTCCCAAAAAGGATGAAGGTGAGCAAAGTCAAACTTAAATTTCATTTTAGCCCACCCACACCAATTTACACAGATATGCTTACATTCCATCTGTTCAGACAGCCAATTATTTATACTGAAGCAATTTAGGTTACGTAACTTGCTTAAGGGTACAGCAGCAGTGCCATGGCTGAGGATCAAATCCATAACCAGTTATAAGCCCAGTTCTCAAACCGTGGTTCTACACTGCAGAAATTAACACTGCAGGTGTACCCCAGAGGTTTGCGTGACCCCAGAGACACACAAGGTCATTGCCTTTTGCCTTTTTTATTATTTGTTTGTAATCTTTTTTTTTGTCCCTTTGAGAATTACCAACACAAAACATTATCAATAACAACATTAAAACATTTATCAGAAGACAGCGTACTGACATTTAATAACACCAGGGCACAAAGGACAACCCACAGATATTCTGAAATCTCCCACAATTATGAAAAGTACACTTTCACGAGGCATGGCCACGCTAAGAGGATTGTAATAACTTTGGTCATACAATTGCAACTGGACAGGTTTTGCAGGCGTGTTGCATAAAAGTGGGAGATTATGCACAGAGAGGGCCTGGGCATCTCATTAAGACAGAGAGCATGACCAGCGGCAACATCAGGCTCCTCCACAGAGTCTCCAGGAAGTGCATCAAAATCACATTGTGGAAGCAGTTTGTGACCAGTGGCTAAAGTACTCTGTGGAGGAGGGGTGGGGGGAGCGGACAGAGGGGGGTTGGGGGGGGGTCAACATATACACGGTATAAACAACAATACACTTATAACCGTGTATAGGCTGAGGTTTCTTCATAGTGGCCGTTTATGAAGAGGAGGAACCTCCGGTGGCAGTGCTAATTTAGAGAAGACTACGGGTATGAGGACTGGTTATTGGTCAGACTGTCTGGGGACTGGTTATTGGTCAGTCTGTCTGGGGACTGGTTATTGGTCAGACTGTCTGGGGACTGGTTATTGGTCAGTCTGTCTGGGGACTGGTTATTGGTTAGTCTGTCTGGGGACTGGGTATTGGTCAGACTGTCTGGGGACTGGTTATTGGTCAGTCTGTCTGGAGACTGGTTATTGGTCAGTCTGTTTGGGACAGGTTATTGGTCAGTCTGTCTGGGCTGTGACAGGCGGAGTACACTGCTGACTTGGGAAGGAATGAATACCCATGCCACATACCTTCCTCATGCACCACTGGCTCTGGCTCTGGCTCAGGCTCAGGCTCGGGCTCTGGCTCTGGCTCGGCCACTGGCTCTGGCTCTGGCTCAGGCTCAGGCTCAGGCTCTGGCTCCGGCTCGGCCTCTGGCTCAGGCTCCGGCTCAGCCTCAGGGGCTGCCTCTGCCTCAGCCTCTTCCTCAGGGGCCACCTCTGGGGCCACCTCTACTTCTACTACCTCCTCGGCTGCGGCTATGGGGTGTCATGCAATGAGCCAGCAGGGAAAAGGAAGGCATTTGATTTTTTTTCACAGAGGTTATTGAATGCCATAGAGAGAGAGGGGGGGAGAGAAGAGAAAGATAAAGGCAACGTTAGCACAGGAAAAAAAATGAAACACTACTGTTTCTGTTACGAGAAAATGGAGGAAAAAATGGCAGTTAAAGTGACTGTGAGGACAGTTTAAAGGTGGAGAGTGCAGCAAGCAGTGGGGATAAAGAAAAGAGGTCAGTAAATAGTGAGAGAGATATATGCATATCAAACACTGAATGATGGTTTCCTACATACCAGAGATACCTAGGTTGAAAATGCATCACGATAAAAAATGTCAAATTTTTTAAATTAAAAAAAAAATTTTTTTTTTAAAAATCCTGGCAGTCTGATCACAAAGTTTCATAATGTTTTTAGAACCATTATATTCATTTACCCACTCAAGTCAGATATCACCCTTAACTGGCTTGTGTTTGACAGTCAATAAAAAAGAGAGAAACAAAGTTAATGTTAATTTGCTGTTTTGAGCAGAAGGCAGAAACAGGGGAATGGGGTGTTAGATGATCAATGAGTAATTCTCCACAATGTAGGGTTCATTTATTCCCCTGTGAGAGATTGACACTTGTGTCGTTACATTAATACACAGAAGCAGCAGGGAGTGAAGGGCTTTTTTTTTTTTTTAAAACTGAGGTTATGACCTTGAGCCACTTTGCTCTGGAGGTTGATCTTTTAAAAGTGTAAGCATGGGTTATTATGGACACAGATGTGAGGTTCACCAAAGAGGACTAAATCATCCAGCAATACAGGAAACCAAAATTAGAATATTCAGCACTAATCAAATGGACACAGTTACAGTCACACACATCACACCATCAAATAGTAGGTTTTAAAGATCACACAGAGGCAGCATGACACGTTTTATGCATTGTTCATTGTGTGGGAAAGCATAACAGTTGTGTATACTGTACAATATTCCTATGAAAGTGTGTCAAACAAACACATAGGTTGTTTCTGTTTTCACAAAGCAAGAACAATAAAACCACGGATATTTTAACAAAATTAGCGGACATGCCACATAGTTGGGGAGACAGCATGAGCAAAGCAGGCATCATCGTCAAACACAGTGAGAATTAAGGGTGAAAAAGTTGACAAATTAGTAATAATACAGATGGGCAAAAATTTTTAATTATCAGGGTTTTTTTACCTTCCTCTTCAACTTCTTCATTTTCCGAAAAAAAGCAGTGAAACATAACAATTAAAACTGAAACAAGCCTATATGTGAACACCACACAGTTTTATCAGATTGGATTAATATGGCCAAGCCCAATACATTGATATAGCATATGATATAGCTGGTGAAATGACATTGAATTAATGGTGCAAAGTTCAAAAGTTAAGTCTTTCAACACGCATCTTACATTCCAGATATAATGTCTGACATATCGCATCTCCATTTCAGAACGGGAGGGCCAAGCACTTTGAACTGGGTATCAGATGTGAGCTACTGTATAGGTCATGCAGTTATTCTGTGAGGACTGCACACAGCCTGGGTGGACAGTGTCTAAACCGGCAAATGGGCCTTCAGACAGAGCTGCAGGAGCTACGGCTAACAGAAAAATTAACATAAGAAAAGAATCTAAAACCTCCAATATTCCACAAATAATTTCCCTCAAAAATGAATAAATAAATGAGTTCAGTACCAACATCAGGAAAGAATAGTTTAGAAGCTAGGAGAGCTTTAGAAGACAGCAATGTCGTAGAACTACTTGAAGGAGTATTTCATGGAAATAAGCCAAACCTGAATTTGGCCATTCTATATAGAAATGTACATAATCACAATAGCAGTTAAAACACAAAGAAGGATTTGGCATATTATATTTATCGAGATCAAGAGCATTAGAATGTAAATTTGCATTATAAATGTGGTGAATATGATGCTCTGTTGCAATTGATGATTTACCATGATGATGATTTAACTCGCTACAATAACCCAAAGAGGGTTGAGACGATTAATAATTTCAGATACATGTGACTCCATCATCATAAATAGTCTATACTAGTCTACAGTAGTCATAATCTATGATCTATTGTTCATAATACTGAATAGAGAGATTAATTATTGTTAATATTGTAGTAGTAGCCTAAGAATATTAGCCTAAAAAGGTCTCTTACCTTCAACCTGTTCACTGAAAAGTAAAAGATGAAGAAAATAATTTGAATTAGCCTAAAAATCAGGTTTATAGCAGAATTCAAAATGATTAACTATACACATTATAAGTACATTCATAGCCTACATGCAAGACAACTAAGTCATAAAGACTGACAAGAATTATGGACTGTATTCCAGGAATAGTAACTACTTTAAAGACCACTTGCATCTCCCAGCTTCCATCTCGAAACTATAATATAGCCACAGATACAGTGTGCAAAGGCTGACAAATTATTTCCCCAAAGGAAAAACAATAGGCTATATAAATAAAGAAAATGAGGATGATTGAAGGGTAGATACTTACACTTCCTCAGCGTCAGCCATGGTGACAGTGGACTTTGCACCTAGAAACACTAAAGGAAGAGTGAGGGGTTAGTTTTGACAGCTCGGAGCTGAGCGCTAAGTGGTGCACTGCATTTATAGCTGTGGTACCGCTAACCAAAAAAAAAAAAAAAAAAAACCGGTCTCCTCCCTAGTCCAAAACGATCCTGATAGGTGAACGTTTCAAGCACAGAAACTACGATAGGTTGCTAAAAGATGTTCAATATCATGAGGTAGCCTACTAGTCTGCTCTCGGGATATGTATCAACGCCTTTCTGATGCAGCGCTATTGAGCCTGCGCTATTGACCCTTGGCCTGCAAAAAACGTGGGCCCTTGGAGTTGTAGTGCACCTGTTTCCAAAGCGTCTGCAGTGGCAAGTACTCTGCTCCGACATAAAATATATTTGCTGTCACACAGTAAGAAAGGTCTTCATTTATAATACTTATGAATGTTTTTTTTTTTTTTTACAGTAAGGGCAATATTTTCTTTATATACCAGGCGTTACGCCATCAAAATTTTAAAATCTATTGTTCATGACAAAAAATAAAATTTCTCGCAGTTTCCTCTACAAACACGGCTGAGATAACCAAATTTTTTAAACATATAGGTGCGACTGTTTAAGGTGTCGAATACTCCTTTCCAGGGAACGGAGTGTTTTACCCGTCAACCTGACCGGTTCATTTTCAGTAACGTAGTTCTAATTTAAGCATCCGTGGTTTTTTTTTTTTTTTTTTTTTTTTTTTGTGTGTGCCTGTATCGCATTTCGCAGTTTTAAGCGTGAATTGTGTTTAATTATGCAACGAAACTGTTCCTTCGGTAATCAAGGACAACGAAAATTGTATATTTTAATTGCACTTAAATGCATAATGAAATGTATAAATCTTTGCTGCACTTTTGAAATGAAATCCACATATAAATGTATCCCCACTCAGACTCAGAAGTATTCCAACACCGACAGCTGTAGATGTCTTTCAGAATTAGTCCATGATCATATTTCTCAGCGTCAGCTCCAGTTCTTTCTGCTGGAATAGCATTCATAAGCCCCATTCCCTTTCCATATCTGGCAATGACTAGCACAGAAAAGAAAGGTGAAAACTACATGGGAGCACACAGATAAACCACTGCAAAAACTATGTATTATTACGTTTACCCCCAATATCGTGTACATGTTTTGCGTATAAATAAAGTTTTGAAATAAATGAATAAAAACTCGGCAAAACGAACGGCGTTTGCAGTTTTCGTTGTGGAAACGAACAGAAACTGCAATTCATATTTTGTAATAAGCTATACTCCGGTGTTCGCATGATAATTTATTATTATAATCTTTGTTAAAGTAAAAACAAAACATCTTTATTTATATTGCACCTTTCATATCATAAAATGCAGCTCATAGTGCTTTACAAGAGAAACAATAGAAATCAATAATCTATTATAATCACGTTGCTCTATGCATTCATTTGGATTGACAGAAAAAAGTAGTCGGGTCATTCTTGAGTTCTAAAGGGAACTGCTTCTCTTCCTTGTGCTTAGTAAATCCTGTTCTGTAGTCCTCTGCTTTGTTGCATCATGCAGAGTGAGCAAGGTATTAGCCTGTGGACGCCGTGCATAACTCCCAGCTCTTAGTCTTTGTTATGCAGTAATTATAATTGTATTATCAGCTGCTGTCTGCTAAGCCAGGATTGGCATTGCCAGCATTGATACAACTTCGCAGAATTGTGACAAGTTTGAGGAACAGATTTGTAAATCCCAGGCTTAAAATACAATGAACATCCTGGACCTGACAAGATACCAAAAGTATGTGCTGCAACCAGTGACCTTGTAACATGCAATTCAAGTGATTCCATTTGGTGTATCCGCCATTGATGGTTGGAGAGTGCACAACAGCACGCCCTGGTAGTTTGGAGTGTCAGACAATCAATACACACACACATACACACGCACACATGCATGCACACACACACGCACACACAGACACACACTCACACATACATTCATACTCATGCTCAAATGCACATCAAGCAGCTGCAGGTACACAAACTATTTCTATGTGGCTATTGAATAGAGAAGGATCTGCATTATCCCTCAAAAACCAGGTTCAAAATCTATAAACATGCTTCGCAAGTTCACAGTTCACAGCACTACAGATTTTCCTTGCATCAGCTATATTAACAACTTACTTGGCCCTCTCACCCCTAGCTAGGCTGAAAGACATTTTCTCATCACCAGCATGGGAGCCAGCCAATCACTCAGCCAATGGCCTGTCTCATTTGAGTTCTTATTAAGATAAGTTGGCTCCCAGCGTAACCAGTCCCATTACATACTTGGCAAAAGCACTACAGACCAGCCTCCGCTTTAAAGCTAGAGTGAGAAAAGGCCACAAAAGTGATGTGCACATGTATCTTGTCATGGGTGGGGGGGGGGGGGGGGGGTTAGGGGGAAATCTCTGGCCTCAAATTTCCTAGGTTCTCTCCCTCTCTATCTCATTTTCTCTTTCTCTTACCTCAGAAAAGCTGAAAGAAGTGAGCTCCCTGGTGACGGAGACTGGCTGTAAGGTTCTGAAGACTTCCCGGAGCGATTAAGTCTTTCTGTTATAGTGATATTTGATCTCCTGAGGTCTCTTATTGGCTGAGACGGTCTCGGGGGCTGAAGGGGGGGGGGGTGGCCGGGGTCAGCACCTCACACTGAAAAAGGAGATAGGTTATGGTGGTGTGGGGAGACACAAGTTTGGTGAGGTGTAGCTAAGATTCCCTGTTGCTATATTTGTCGTCACTAAGAGAGCAGAATTAGATTAATGATCAAGGGAGTAGGTGGCATACATGCGGCAGGACAAGCAAAGATCAGTCTGCCAATTAGACCCCAGGGGCACAGGGATTTTGAACAGTTTTCAGTCAAAGCATTTAGCCAAAGACTCAGGATTTATGGCTACCTAAATCCTGATGTATGCATGCACATATGCAGTTTTTCCGACTGATGTATGCATGCACAGTTCAACAGCATTTTTATTTTATTTTATCTCTTTCTTTACTTGTTGAGCAAAGCTAAGTTAAAACAGATGTCAGTGAAAAGGAGGTGGGTATAATGTTTGATCATAGCTCATATATATATATCAAATGATATCCTAAAATGCTTGCGTCCCGTTAAGACCGTACTATGAATGCACAGGTAGTAAGCCAATGGTTTATTTCTACACAGTTACTGTAGAATGGCACACTTTTAAGAACCCTTGATCAGCCCAGACACACCCACCTCAAGGGCTTCCGGCAAATAGGAAGGGCTTCCCTGTAGATCCTAGCTTGGATCGGTCACAGGTTAGCACCCCCTGACCAAGTGGAATTGTGTGGAGTGAGAGAGACCCCCCCCCCCCCACCCCCAAGGCCCTAACCTCATAGCTGCCTGTAGGGGATGCTGCTTTTTAAAGAGGGGGGCTGTGGACACGGGGACTCCGGGACTGCGATATCTAAGGTGCTCAACACCCCCCTGCCTAGCTGACGATCCCTGCACACAGTCACGCTGGAGCATGCTTCGAGCGAAGGGCTCTGGTTTTATTTTTGGAGTGGCATGGAGACTGTCCCTTCCATTTGTAGTTAGGGTGTAGTTCAGCACAAGATGAGACTCCCCTTCTGACACTCCAGGCTGGGACTTGCAGGCAGCAGCCAGTGCCCCCCCAAACCAGCACTCACGCAGGTAAACACAACAAAATTCACTTTTTGTGCTTTGGCTTGCATACAAGTTATGCGTTGACTATTGTGACGTGGCTCCACGCTCATACAGATCTGTCTCTGAATCCGGCTTCAGCTCGACTGTTTCAAAATGTTCTTTTCAGAGTGAATTATTTCACTGCAGCATCAAACTTTCATTTAAAAAATAATAAAAAAGCAAAATATGCTTTTGAGAATTTCCTTTTTAATATTTATTATGTGAACGTTGAATGATGTTTATAGGATTGCATTACAATGAGAATGCTTCAGGTTTCTATAACTGAACAAAACTATCATACATAATGATCTTCCTAGTTTATCAATATTTTAACATTATTAAGTCACTTTTATTAGCAGAATCCCATGTTTGCATATTAAGGTTGAAATTAACTTGCATATTAAGGTTTTCTCCTCTTGTTTGGACTTTACATTTGGACTTATGTTTTTTCTTTCATTTGAAGGGTATTCAGTCCAAAGTGAGTTTGTCATCTGTGATCACTACTTCCTGGTAAGTTACTCTATGCCAGTTTGTTTTTCAGCTGTGATAAGTGTGTGTTCACTAACTGCCTGCGTCCACATTCAGGATTTGAATAATTTTCAAGAAAAGGTGGCCGCTCAGAGGCCATTGTGCAGGGGGACAGTTTCATTGCAAAGCTATAATTACCCTTTCCTCTTTTGAACTTGTAGCTTGGAGGTGTCCCAAATATCTGCCCTACCAGGGCCTTAAAAGGATGACCTCTTCTCATATACCAGCTGTTGGTTTCAATGTTTATTGCTGTGGGAGCCCAGCTCCTTTAAAACATTCTTAAAAACGGGCCTGTATTTGAAAAATAAATAGAAAGGGGCAATTACTAGGAGATAACGTTGCGTGATTGCAGGGAAATTCTTGGATGCTTTTCAAAAAGTGGTCATTTGACACAGGTTTAATTTTGACCGTAACTGATCCTTTTCATTCAGGATTACTTGGAGGTAGGGTGGGTGGGGTAAGTGAAATCACAGATGTTGGAATCATTAACCTTTCTCATCTCTCTCTATATGCCTCTATATGTCTGCTCTCACTAGCATACTTTAACATACAATCTGGTGTCAAAGTCTGACAATTGCACCTGCAACCTGTCAAGGATACAATTGCTCAAGTACTGCTCTAGTGTCTAAGTGTTATGGGAAGGCTTTGTCCCATTTTTATGCTACTATTAAAGAAGCACCATTATTTACAACAGAAAAGACTCAGGCCTGTTGAGTGTTGACTTTAGAGGCCCTGAAAACAAATGCTATGCAGTCAGTGTTCATCAGCAAGCCCATCAAATGCAGGATGTTTCAATGAGGATTGCGAATAATGCATTTATGTGATGTTCATAACTGACAGGCCACACCCATATTATGGCACTCGAGAAGTTTGGCAGACATACTGGCATACTGTTCTCTGTACAACAAGGGAAGACATTAATTCTAAAAACTGACATATGCAGCCAGTCTACCATTCTATTAATATTTGCGTGACACCTTTTATTAACAAATAAATATGGAAAGCAAAGCCAAAACAGCTAACGGTTATTATATCATGGATCTAATAATGATTGCTCCTTACCCAAGTAAATCCAAAAATCCAATTGTAAATCCATTTCAAATTATCATGGATTGCTTATACAAAGAGAACATTTTGCCCCTAAATTTCACATGTTAAACCTGGGTGGAGTCTTGTTTCTGTGGGTGAAATTTACTCCATTGGCTACGTAGGCCAGTCTGCTACAGGCCTAGCTGAAGGCATTAATTTACAGAGGAGTGAAAGTGATGCACCTTGTAAAGGACAGCACCCTGAGGCTGCGAGCAGGTGACTGTGGTCACTCGATAGCTCGCCCCCTCCTAAAATTAGGCCGAGAAACTTTCCAGCATCCATGTTCCTTTCAGAAAGGAGCGTTAAACCTGATCAGCCGGCTCATTTTCCAAACCTGGGGAGCAGAAAGCCTTTCTATCTGCATGGAATTGATCCGCTATCACAAACTGCGGCTGCGTGTTGCACAATTCACAAGTGTAGCTAAGTCAAAAATGGATTCTTTAAAATTATAGATATACAATTGAGAAAAAATGCTCATTATCTCATCAGTGGAAATATTTATTACTTATCCATTGAAATTCTAAATAGAAAATTAAAAAGAAGAAGAGTCTCTAAACTGTATGCTTTTTTGATGGGTCATAATGCAGCTACAACACAAATGTAATTCAGTCCAAAGTACCATAATCCCACATTTCCATAATTGGACATTTTTCTGTGAATATTTTTAAAATTCTGATTAAAAAGGGGCTATATACAAGCTTTAAATGTAAATCCAAACATTTCATAGCAGCAACATTTATTCAAATAATTGAGGGAAAAAGAACATGCACAGGATTCAAATATAGACAGATTTCTAGGACTATCCAGTTTTAACCAAATATATAATTTCAAATAATATTAAGACAAAAACTCAATAAAGAAGTAAAATGGGTGGAAGTAAAATTTAAAGTTTTACACATTTCTGTAAAATTCATGACAGTGATGAACAAAGACTTTAATGTGGTGGCAAATCAAACAATTTCTGGTAAACGGCACCAAAGATATGCATTATCCAGATATGCCACAGTAAATGATTACCAGAGGCCTGGAGTGCACGAGAGCAGCATCCAGCATCTCTGACCCATACAATGAGCATCGATAAGACCAACCATTTAAAAAAGAAAAAGCCTGATTTATTTGTGGCTGTTCATCCCTCAGAGCTCCTCAAGGCTCAGTCCTGCTGAAACACAAAGAAAAAAGAACAAATATCAGTTACTCGGCTAACAATAAAAAGACCTATGAATGGAGCTATTTAAAATGCTAATGTTAGCAAGAAACAAAATGTCTTTATGTATGTTTATATGCAGTATAAAAACAAAGGCCTCATTTACAAGCTTTTACACAGCCTTGAAATAAACACCAAACTAATAGTAATAATAATCAACATAAAATAATCAAACAGGATCTGAGGCTATGGTTTGCTCAACATTTGTTGATAGAATGTGTTATTTCTTTCCTTCAGCAATTGTCACAGCTTTGTACTGAAAGAAAAACACTTGCAGTTATTTACAAGTTATGGCCAAATGTCAAGTACGGTTGCAGTTTGAGGAATGTCTGTTGCTAATCATAGAGAGCTATTCTCAGTGTTTCTTTCAGAGCTACAGAGACCCACACAAATGACATGAACATAGCAATAGGACTCCTAACTGTCTACGTGTCTCCTAACCGTTTTATTAATACCTTCATATTTTTCATACAAGCATATTTTTGATTGTTTACTCTAGCACAGGGTAATATTTAATGTATGTCTCTTTACTGGTTTCAGGGGGTTGACATGCTGATGGCTGTTAGTTACAGCACTGCCTCCCAGCCAGGCCTGCTGTCCCAGCAGTACCCCCCGCCCTTGCTGCCGAAGCCCAGCAAAGACAATGCCCGGCTCCAGAAGCTGCTCAAGAAGGCCGCCAAGAAAAAAGCTGCCGCGCAGTCTGCGCAGACGCCCGTGCCCTTTCGCTCCAGCCTGTCCCCTGTGAGCGAAGCCAGCCCCGACCTCGAGCACAGCGACCACTCGACCCCGCCCAAGACACCGGAGACGCCCGTCCATGGCGGCACTCTGTATCCCAGGGTCAACGTCAGATCGGTGTACCAGCACATGCTGTCTCCTTACCCATATCAGAGGAGCAAAACCTACAGCACAGTAGGAAGGCTTTCCCCACAGTCCTACTCCCCCCAAGTCCTCACCTTTCGCCAGGTGAGCCCACACTTCACATATGCACCACCCTCGCCCTCCCCTACAGCTCCGCCGCAGGCTCAACTTCCTGTTCCCACTTCAGCTGAAGCTCCAGTTCCAGCTCCCACCCCATCATCAATATCAATATCGACTGCCACAACTCTGTCGCCTCATGCAGTTATTCCTCCTGGTCCAGTTTCAGTACCAGTTCCAGCACCTTCCCCAACACCAGCCTCAGCTCCACAAGCAAAGCATCCTGGGTATACCCATGATGTAGAACCAAGAAGTCCCGATGCTATAACTTCAAAAGTAACAATGGCAAAAGATGTGACGGCCTCTGGATCTGGGGGGTTATCAGGAGGGATTTTCACGGCTGCCAAAACCATCTATCCACAATTGGCCATCTTTGAACTCACAAAGCCCAAAAAACCTATCTTTGAGGTTCCTCAAATCAGGATATACACATCTAAGGAGGTCTCGGTTATTGAGACATCTAAGTCACCTGTGTATTATAGAATGCCATCTCCTACAATATTCAGGAGTAAAACACCAACATTTGAAATAAAACGAGTGAAAACACCAACTTATGAAATGAGGAGAGGAACAACCCCAACATCTGAAATAAAAAGGGTACCAACTCCAACATATGAAGTTAAACGAATAGCAACTCCGTCATTTGAC
This sequence comes from Anguilla anguilla, assembly GCF_013347855.1. Lineage (NCBI taxonomy): Eukaryota > Metazoa > Chordata > Actinopteri > Anguilliformes > Anguillidae > Anguilla > Anguilla anguilla. The sequence continues at coordinate 53,767,486 of NC_049205.1, forward strand.
GTGAAAAGAGGTACAACCCCAACATCGGAAATCAAAATTGATACAACTCCACCATCTGAAGTCACGAGAGGTGAAACTCCTACATCTGAAGTTAAAAGAGGTGCAACTCCTACATCTGAAGTTAAAAGAGCTACAACTCCAACATCTGAAGTCAAAAGAGCTACAACTCCAACATCTGAAGTCAAAAGAGGTACAACACCTACTCATGAGGTTTCCTTGGCACTAACACCTTCAGGCCGACCAAGGACGCCATCGTACTTAACTTCCCGAGCAAAAACACCTGTTTTTGAAATATCGAAACCTAACCCTCTGTTATTTGCTGCCTATTCTCCTGTAACCTCAACCCAGGATGCGCAGGCTACTACAGACAAAGAGAGAAGCAAAACACCCACATCCATTGCTGTTGCTGCTGAAACACCTTTGGCTGATGCTGTAAGCCTGAAACCCTCTGAGTCTGAAGTCGCTACTTCAAACAATCAGCTGAAGGTTCCAGAATCTGATGATATAAGTCATACAATTCCAAATGGTCTGCCTCCACTGAATACAACTTCACTGGAAGATTCTATGCATATCACTCTAACACCCAAGAGTGCTTCCAATGAAGCAACTACACCAACAACCCTGCCTAGCTACCAAAGATCCAAGACTCCAACATATGAAGGACGCCAATCTGTGTCTCCCTCATTTGGATATCAAAGGTCAAGAACACCAACATATGAAGCATATAAACCGAAACCTAAATCAAAGTATTATGGATTGACTCCTGCTGAGTATGCTGCGTATGGGGGAATCCGGACTATTTCACCCACTTTTGGAACGTCTAGGCCTAAGACACCTACTAATGGGGTGTCCGAAGTGTCTCGTCCTTGGAATGACATCTCTGTGCCCGAATCATCCTCTAAAGAACCACAGAGGCCCAAAACACCTACCAGGGAAACCACAGTTACAGCTCCCACAAATGAGGGTTCAGTACCTCAGATCTCAGTATCCGAAATTACTCCTACAGTCTTAACACCAAAGATGCCAGCTGATGAGGTGAGGCCAGCAGAGATGGCAGAAGTACCAAAAACATCAGTACCTGAAGCAGAGGAAGCACACAAAACCCAGACTTATGGAATGCAGAGTGCAACGCCGCCGCCTCCAGAGCTACCAAAAGCTAAAACACCTACTTTGGAGGTGCAAAGACCCAAGACCCCAACCACTCCAGTTACAAAGACCACACCTGAAGCACAAACTGTTGAAATAGCAGCTTTGGATGTGCATGTCACGCCTGCCTCACTATCATCTGAAGGAGAGGTTTCTGGAGCTGAGACGGATGGGGCAAACAAGTTAGCGTCCCCATTTTCCAGGACAAAAACTCCAACTCAGGATGCAAATGCTGCTAAAACGACGACAAGCAACAAACTGCCAAGCGATGCGCAGAAAGACGAGGACAAAGCTTTGACTGTAGAAGCAGCGCATTCGAAAGAGGAAGTCCCTCCAGAGAAAGTCCCTACTAAGGAAGAGGCAGCAGCTGTACCATTGACAGCAGAGAAGGAGGCTCAGGAAGATGACTCATCCGCCAAAGAACAACTTTTGGGGAAAGTGGTGAAGAAATCACTGGGCATGAAATCCAAGCTCAGCGGCTGGTCACGCCTCAAGAAGCACATGGTTGTGGAAATGGAGGAGCCCAAGTTTCCAGACCCTGAGGCCATTACACAAGTCCCCGATGACAGTCAAGAGCAGAAGCTAGAGGATACACCCTCGGAGGCCAGCGTACAGTCGGACAAGGGAAAAGCCACCCCGAGGGCCACAAAGATGTGGGACGCTGTCCTGTTCCAAATGTTCTCCACCGAGGAGAACATCATTCAGCAGATCAACAATAACCAGCAGGAGGCAGAGAAACCGGAAGTGGTGAAGGAAAAGCCAAAGGACGTCCCAGCGTTTGTCCATCGGCTTCCTCTCCTCCTGTACAGCCCCAGGTTCGATGCCAGGAAGCTTAGGGAAGCTGCCGCTAGGCCCCTCAAGAAAACTTCAACTGTGTTTGAAATGGGGCTGCTGAACCGCAAACACCAGGATGAAGAGCCGAAAGACTTTAACAGAGTTGCGAAAGGGTTTTCTGTCTCAAAAACGACAGATGAATAATTTAGACTATTGAGTTATTCAAATGGGGGTAAACGTTTTGTAATTAAACAGGGAATAATATAGTGTTTGTCCAACAAATTAACCTGTCCAAATGTGATAGTTATAATGTTACGATTGTATATCTGATCAGACCATAATATTTCAGAATTTAATAGCTCTTGTTAAATACACAACTAGCCAAATCTGTCCAATTGGCAGCTTAGATGGTGTGCCATAGATATCAAGGTACAGTATGACACAAGTGCTTTTAAAATTGCGTTGTATCTTACTGTGTTAGCTAAGTGTATTCTGTTTACAGTGGTGAATTGGCCAGTAGTAGAAAACAAGTACTTCAACAGTTTTTACCCAATCTGCCTGTAATGGCATGAGGTTGGGGGTTGTCTGGAGCCCTCAGTTTGAAATGTTAATATTTTAGCATTTATGCTTTAAAAGATATCATGTTTTCTGACATAACTGTGGGACAATTAGATTGAAGATTATAAAGGAGACTTTTTTGGCTGGCAAATTTACACAAATTATTGATAAATTCAAAGGTCCCCCTAAAATAAATACATTTACAATGTGAAATCACTTAATTTATTTTACTTAACATGAAGAACTTCAATTCTCAGTTTTATCCAAGAAGAAACTAACTGGGGGTTCACTGACACGTGTCCTGATGTGTGTCACAGAATCACATTTTTGGAAATATTTCAAAGGTTTTACAGAACAGTGTAAACTGTTCCAAATTGAATTTACAATCATCCATCAATGGAGATATATAATGTATGTTCATTGTTAATAAATAAAATGTATAACCCTGAAATTAATTGGTTAGTTTGGTATTGGCCATTATCATGTTACATTTTTGGAAATTGCTTTTAAAATATTAAAATAACAGTAGTATTTAATGCAAATCTGACAATAGCTTTCATATATAAATTCCAAACTTTTCTTTTTCATTTTTTGCTATTTTTATTCATATTTTTAGATATTTTTTTTATTCTCTTTACAAAATCGACAATATGGTGCTTATTTCTTACCAAACTAAGAATCCAAGACACACTGAATGGCAGGTTTTTACCTGCTATTGCTACTTTTGTAAGTGGTGATATACTTTGTGAGGATGAATCCATCTTTGGCTTAGTTTAGTTCCATTCTCTCTGTGCTTTTAAAAGGTGAATGATGAATATGTAGAGGCTTCACTGTTGGTTCTCCAGATGCATTATGGGTAGGGTAGATACAAAGTATGCACACATGCATGGATTTGCACAAATCCATCCATGCGTGTGTATCTGAACAATGAGGCACACACACAGGCTGCCCCAGATGTCTCACAAGACAGTACGCTTTATGCTTCCTCGGGAGGAGAAAGTGGGTGCGACAGTGGGAGTGAGAAGCGTGGCTAAGATTGTTTTAGGCATGGCAGGAGGTTGGCTGTCTGTGCCAGGTTGGCAGTAGGCCTGAAACACAGAGCTGCTGAGCAGAAAGTCCTTGGAGCAGGCCAGCAAACGGGACTTCTCATCACACAGACCAGCCAAGGCCCTTTGGGGTGACATTAATGGGATGGATGGCACAGCATGCTGACAGGGCATTTTGTCTCAGGAATGATGCCCATGGTTTGGGAAAGTTAAGGATGTCTTGGAAAAATATGAGCTTGAACCCCATATTGCTATGGAATGTGGGTGTTTTCTTGAAAAAAATTGTTGGTTGTTGGTTGTTGGCTGTTGGAAATGCTGGCTTGAAATGTTTCCCAGTGTTACTGCAGACTCTTAAAGTGGGCTTGTGTCAGGTTGAACAGAAATGGAAAATAATGGCAAATAATTTCCAGATATGGGATGGGGAGTGAGTAATGGGAAGGAGTATAGAACGAAAACAGGTTCTTCTGAAGTCAATCCTGATGAGGATAAGACATGAGGATTGCTTTGTCTGATAATATAGGGGGGTTTTACTGCTTAAATAATAGAACTGAGCACAATAGTACCTAGCTGATGACAAATATTTTATGTTAAGAGTATCTGCTAAGATATGTCGTTTCACCATAACTGTCTTGAACGCCTATAATTTTGTTTTACTCTGAAAGGAACACTAAAGTTTACAGTTTACAATACCTTCCTCAGTAAAAATATTTCCCACCATCGAAAAAGGAAACAAGAACTGTTTTCACTCGGCATTCAGCCCCAGACAGGAAATACATTTATAGCAGTGGTTGAGAATTTCATTCGCTACCTGTATATAAGATTGTATAGAAATGTTAATTGAGTTTTTGTTAACTGATGTCTGACTGTCTGTAATCCGCATACATTTCTGTAAGTAAATTTCAAACAAAAATTAATCTACTTTGTTCTTTTTCAGCACATTTCCTAACACTGCACATGATGAGATGCTTTGGTCAGTTGTTTTCCTCAAAGGAATGGGTCTCTGTCTGGGGTTTTTTTCTTCAATTTCAAACTTCCAGGCTTACTGCATTACATTACATTTAGACTCCTATTTAATTTAGGCAGCCATGATAAATGTTCAGAGTCCAGCATTAAGCAAGCTGAGATGCAATTTAAACAGCTGTATTTTCATGTATATGTGGATTATCCTTAGTTATAAATAATTATCATCTCTTGTATTCCCAAATTATGTGTTTTCGGAAGGCTTCCTAATCCTGTTTATAAACGAATGCATGTCCCTGCTTGATGAGCTACCAGCATCTTAAGCATATCTTAAGTTCTATCCACTTGAGTTATTCAGGGATTAGTAAATTCAACTGGAACACAACCCATCAACATGCATCAGCACCCCCATACTGGAGGAATGTATATACTGCTCTTTGCACATCAAACACAGACAGATACAAAACTGGCAAACAAATTCATATAAATATGTACTGCAAGTAACCCCCACAACACACACACACACACACATACAAATTCAGTGTCAAGCGCATCCACACAGATAGAGATACTGCATCCCAAACATACATAAAAATAATGCAGGCAAAAAATACTGTACACACAGACATTATATGGCACACACATCAACACACAGATATTGCATGTCGCACACACAAATAGATACTCTGCCATACACACATAACACACATGCACGTGCACACACAGAAGTGACACGCACACACTCACACAGACACACACATGCACAAATACACAGACATACACATGCACAAATGCTGTCTGTCACAAAATAAATAATTATGGGTGAGTTGACACTGAATTAGGAAGGTGATAAAAAAGAAAGACAGTTATAAGTCTCTTACTTGATGTTGCACTCAGTTACTCATGACCACTGCTATTGACTGGCATCTTCTCATATTTCCCATGACCTGTCACAACAAATGTGTATCTTTTACCACAAAGGGGGCCCTAAGAAAAAAGAAAAGGAATTAGAAACATTCAACATTTACGAAGCACAACCTGAACTGATATTGTAATTATGATTTGTTTTATCTAGTAATTAATTTGGTTCATGTTTGCAGCTAAACTTGTAACTTGAAGCTAACCATGCAATGCCAAATTCATATATAATTATCAATACCTATCAAGTTCTGAATACTGTCCTCAATTTACTGATTTCTTTATATTCCATATGTAGACATTCAATGCAATTATGAGATAGGAAGGTGTTGTGATGATACTGAAAACTGAAAAATTCTTAATAATGTAATGCTAATGCAAATTTCATTTATATACTGCATTATACACTGCATTATGTAAAGTTATGATAGTTTAAGTTTGGGTTGTATATGCGACCTGTGAAAAACTCTGTAAAAAGCACCACACACTATCACCACTTTCTGCCCATGGTACTACAGACATACAGATTAGGCTGAATGAAAAATGTTGCAATATTAAAGGCACAATTGCAATATTAAATGCATCAATACATGTTGCACACATGGTTACTGGCTAGGATTTCCTCCTCTGTCTCTCCCTTCACATTTGCTGTTGTAGTACAATAGATGGTGCCTATTTGCCTCCTAATTTTAGTGAATGATCATAATGTATTTGTTTCATGTTACAGTGAATTAATTCAATATATGTGTACATTTTTAATTGATTTATTAGTTTTTTGGTTGCAAACGTGGATTATGTCAAACATAACCTGCCTGGAGCATAGATGAGTGAATCTGAGCTTTGCTAATCAACCTTTGAAACCTTAACTACTGAATTTGGCACCTTACACTAGCTTTGGTATGTATATCATATGCTGTTACACTGGCATTGGCATTGCTTCCTCCACTATTCTGGAAGGCTGTACGGGAATGTGTTCACCAGTACTGTCCATCATCCAGGGACCTGTGCATGCTGCATTCATTAAAGTGATGGAAGGTGGTGATTGTTCTGGCAGAACTAATTATGGGACAGAATGTGACTCAGCCATTTGCAGCTTCAGCTGGTCATTATCACCCCCCCCCCCCCCACCCATCCAAACACCCCTAGCACCACTTAGCATTATTATTGCCTTTCCTGAACACCAAACCCTATATACCCCCCCTCCCCCCACACGCACAAAAATGCACATGACTCACCTTCTCTGCTGACCCCCCAGAGGAGGTGGCTCTTACAGACTCCCACAGGTTCTTTTTGTTCAGCACATCACCAGCTCCGACACTCTTTTCAGAGGAGACAACATGGAAAGAAAGGAAATACGTCTACAACATTTTTAGGAGCAAGTATTGCTTGTGTTGCAATGCTTCATTTTCATCACAAGGGGATAACCTTTGCTGGACACTGTGGCATTGTGTCCAGTCTGACCAGGTCTGGCAAATGTCTTTGAAATCCAAACAAACCACCCACTCACTGGTTTTACTGAGTTCACCAAAATATTTACAAGAATAATGTAACAGTCTAAACATCTCTCTAAAAGTTCAGGAAAACCTGCCTGCAGTATGTAGGGTAATAAAAGCAGAGACAATTATTTAAATTATTTTAAAAAAGGTTACCTTGGAGAGGGAAGAAGAAGGGAGAACAGCAGAGAAGAAGAAGGATGAAGGAAGGAAACTGAGGAAGGACCAAAAGGGAAGTATACAGAGGATTATGTGACCTGCACTTTCTGTCAGCAAAGGTAAAGCTACATGAGTCTGCACACCAATTCTCTTTGGTCATGGGCTGTGTAAGGTGTTTCAGAATGTTTAGCAGATATTTGCAGTTTCTCCCCATACAGTAGTCACACTTGGACAGGCTTTAAACAAACCCACTGAAGCAGTTCAGGTAGATGGAAAATTAAGTCTGTATTCCTGGTGGTCACATAAACTCACAGATGGTTTTGAGAGGAACTTTCTGCTGCAGCTCTCAGGATTCTCCTTCACCCAGTGAGAGACCATACCTGCCATGCCCACTTTAAGACCATCTGCATCCTGGAAGACAAATACCATGAGACAACTACTAGGAGTCAGGAAGTAGGTTACACTTGTACTGAAAAATAGACAATGAGAGAGTATCATTTACAGTATAAACACCAAGGTTTGAAAATCTAACTCACTCACTTCTTCCCTCCACCCCTCACTTGCACCACTCTTCCTTTCACCTTCTCCCTCAATAACTATGTAACCAAGTGGTCCATTCACTTCTTCATTGCCCTGGTCACTCTTTTGCTCCCTACAGAGGGGTCTGTTGTGCACTCTTGCCTTGTGCTGTTGGTTCTTGGTGGTGCCCTGGCTCCAGGCATCCCCAGCCTCAAACAGGCTCTTCTTTGAGGCCACAGGTTCCGGGGAGCGGGGCAGGTCAGTCAGAGTGTGCCGGCCCTCTCTGGATGACGTCTGTAAGCACAGAGCACAGGCCACATGAGCCACACAGGTTCTACAAACAGAGAATCGGTCACCCAAGCTCTGCTCATCATGTGAGTAATATTGCACTGATCAGGCCTTTCTGGCAGATTCACGTCTCCAGGAAGAGCCCTGTATCTGGGTTCGGCTCCTCACCCACTGGTGGTGTGATGTGGTAAATTTGATGTGGGAAATCTGCTGACTTATGGAGTGGGAGACCAAGGTTTTGAGCAAGAAAGTTCTTCACCTCCTCAAAAATGCTGTCAATGTCATAATTTTTATTTACTCTTTCTAGTGCAAAAAATGAGATAAATGAGAAAGTCAAGGGATGGTCACCTCAAGGGCGTGAGTGTACTGCTTCAGTCTGTCATCGATCGTGGAGACATGGAACGTGGGCAGCGTCTTCACACTGTTACCGAGGAAACAACACTGCAGCATCAGCATCGAGTCTTAACCTGGCCATGGTCCAATGAAAGAATTGTATCTCCTCTTTAAAAAGACCATTCCCATATTGTAAAGATGAAGAGTTCTGACATAATGCTTAATAAATGAAAGACCGGAACAGTTAGCATTCAGACATTACACTGTGGCTCATGTTTCAGCCTATGCCAGAATCACTGTGTCAGCCACATTACCATCTGTTAATGTTGTCTTTCAGCATCTCAGTGACTCTGGCACAAAGCCACTCATAGCATTAATCATGAATTCAGATGGATTTACAGCCTAATAGCACAGTGCACCATTCAAATCATACTGCAGGAGACAATGATCTCAACAAACAGTAAAGAAAAAAGTATCCATGCACAAAA